>NC_080167.1:7359896-7591890 GCF_950295315.1 Erinaceus europaeus | reverse complement strand
AAGCCTGGTTGAGTCTCCCAGGTGTCCCTCTCTATCCTAAGAAAAATATCTGGGATGATCCAGAAGAGGGAAAGGACTAAATAAAGTGAGCATCCTAATGCTGTCCCCTCAGAGCACTTTCAGGCTCCTCCAAGGGCTTCTGAAAAACCATTGAAAGAAACAAGAGGAACAGCCAATGGGGCTTGGCGGTGTTGGCTCAATTCCTACTGTCATTATATTTCATATTTTTCCCTGAGCTGGGCGGGTTTCCAGAGACCAGTTTATGGAAGCAGCTATATTGAGCCAATTCTGTTTGCCTAAATAACAGTGAAATTCAGAGCCCTGTTCTGACTTGGCAGGGCTCGGAGAGGCAAGGCGCTCGTTGGTGAAAAACACACCTACTGGGAGCATACTGTTTCTTGGCTTCCAAATTGCTCCCAGAGGGTGCGGAAGGAAGCTTTGTCTTTCACAGGAATGGTACGGTAGAATGACCATAATTCGGGGACAAGATATCTGGAGTTTGAATCCTCACTCTGTCATTTATTGGGTGGATGCCTTTAGGAAAGTTACAGGTCTATTTTTCTTTTTTAAAATGTAGTGCCAGACAGTGGCATACACGATTAAGCACACACATTATAGTGTGCAAGGACCTAGGTTCAAGCCCCTGGTCCCCACATGCAGGGAGAAAGCCTCTCTAGTACTGAAGCAAGGCTACAAGTGTGTCTCTGTCTCTTTCCTTCTCTATATCCCCCACTTCCTCTCAATTTTTCTCTGTTTCTATCCAATACTAAATAAATAAAATATGATCAGCAGCTTCTTACTTATGCTCCACAAATGAGTAGAACCATCTGGTAGTTGTCTTTCACTTCCTTCCTTATTTTGCTTGCCATTGTCCCTCAAGTTTTATTCATTTTATCCCAAGAGACACAATGTCATCTTCTTGAAATGGCAGAGTCATATTCCTTTGAGTCAACATCTCACAATCTTGTTTAACCAGTCACCTGCCAATGGGCATTTAGACAGCGTCCACCTATGGACTTTAAATCCCTATAAACATTAGTCTTCAACTGTCCAATGACTGTTGATCAGTTCAAGCTAGATATTTCATAACAGACACTCCCCCACCCCAACCCTGTCTTGATGATTTAGAGAAGCAGAGCTGTTTCTTGCTCACATTGTGTTTTTGCTGGGAGTCAGCTCTCAGCTGTAGTTCTGGGGTTATTCTCTCTGTGGATTCTTCATTCTGAGTTACCAGGTGGAGAAGAATCCTGTTTACTATCTTGGTTTGTGAGTAGGGGGTAAGGAGTGGTAGTAGAGTCATGCCATGTTTTTGTGGGGGGTTTTAATTCTTTTTTTAAAGTTATTTATAAAATGGAAATATTGACAAGATCATAGGATAAGAGGGTTATAATCCCACACAATTCCCATCACCAAAATTCCATGTCCTGTCACCTCCCTTGAAAGCTTTCCTATTCTTTATTCCTCTGGGAACATGAACCCAGGGTCATTATGAGGTGCAAGAGGTGGAAGGTCTGGCTTCTGTAATTGCTTCCCCACTGAACATGGACATTGGCAGCCTGTCTCCCAGTCTCTCTCTCTCTCTCTCTCTCTCACTTTTCCTAGTGGGGCAGGGCTCTAGGGAGATGATGGGGCTCCAGGACACATTGGTAGGATCGTCTGCCCAGGGAAGTCATGTTGGTGTCATGGTAGCATCTGGAATCTGGTGGCTGAAAAACAGTTAAGGTATAAAGCAGAACAAGTTATTGACTAATCATTGACTTAAAGTCAAGAATATAGCAGATGATATTGGGGGGTCTCCATTTTGAGAAAAGCTAGTAAGTCTATTTTAGGTATGTTCCAAGGGGCCTAGACTTTACTAGTTTTTGCCTGAGCCTGACAGCTAACATGTAGGTGGACCTAAGGTATTGTCTGGGAAGATGGTGTCAGAGTTGAAAAAAGGACTAGAAAGCTGAATCAGGGCAGAGAGTGGCTCCCAAATATGAGAAAAGTATCTAAATATCATTAACTGTAAACCCCATCGATTTGATCTGGGGCCCATATTTGTTGCAGGAGCCCCTGTAACCTCTGCATCCCTATAGGTCTGAGCTCACATTGTGGTCATGGCTAGGGACATTGTAGGCTGCATTAATTTCAGGACCCATCTTCCTTGAGTGGCAGATTATGTTGCCCAGTCTCCCTTTGGAGAATGGGGCTGTCCAGGCACTGCTCACAGCCTGGAGAAGCAGTGTCAACCACGTGGTGGTAAGCAGGTCATGCCACTCTCATAGGCGTGACAGCAGATAACCTGCCACAACTGTCCAGCCCACCACAGTGAGACAATGCTACTCCCTCCTTCACAGGGTAGCTATGAAGCCCACGGAAGTTTATTACACACAGTGAAATGCGTTGTTCATGTTAATGATTGTCCTTTACTGCCAAGTTCCCAGTGGCTTCAGAGAGGTTGGATGGCTATATCTTTGGTACTTGTCTCAATTTCTATGGGAATCTATTAAATTTGCCTTCAGATATATTTCCCCATATGCTTTGAGGGCTACTCAGATGATTTCAATAATCATTCTTTTTCCACTCAGCCTTTTAACATTTTTTTAATGTAGATCTTGGAGAATTTCATCAGTTTTCATGCAATGAATTTCAAGTTCAATATTCTAGAAACTAAGGGCAACATACGGTGCCTCTGCCATGTGTTGTGGTCCGGGAAGCACAGGCTCTTCTGGCTGGAGCTGGGCTGTGCACTGCTCACTGTTGACACTGAGCTGACAACGAGGGAGGACCTTTCCAGAGTCACATCAGAGACTGAAAGAAGACTCCATGGGCAATTAGGAACCAGTGACTTGAGAAAGGGATTGAGAGACACGGGGAAAAAAAAGAGGAAAAGCTCATTCAGAGTTAGTAGAAACCTCCATTAGCTAATTAATCACCGAGCGATATCGAATGTCTCCCGTAAGCTAGATGGCTGTGTTCGAATCATCTGCTCGCTCATTCCTTTATTTGACAAATATTCACAGCACCTGTGCTCGGTGCTGGACACTGGAAATCTATCCCAGGAGATTAAATACTCAGATTTCTTATGACTGGAGAGCTTCTCCTCTGGGAATGAGGGACTGCTCGGGAGGCACAGAATAAATAAAACAAGTGAGAAGTAAAACACAGGGTCCAGGGATGTAAAATAAAGAGGGTGACAAAGGAGGACAAGGAATGGTGGAGAAAAGGCTGTGATTTAAGATAGGGTGTCTGGAAAGGACTGGCTGGGGAGAGTGACATTCAAGCAAAGACATGAAGGAGGAAAGAGTGAGGTTCGTGGCAGAGCTGTCCGTACAGAGAGGAGAATGGATGTATGTCCTGTGAGGTGCAGGCATGCCTGCTCTGCTTGCAGGGGGAGGACCCCAGAGAGGCCACGAGGGCAGTTGTGGTGGGAGCTGGGGGGAGGATGCTATAAGATGGTGTTGGACAGTATCAGGCACCTGACAATGTAGGACCTTGTATAGACTTTACAGTTTCCCTATGTGAATGACAAGTCCATATTAAGGCTCTAAGCAGAGAATAATCCAGAACTGAATTATAGTTTTTAAAAGCTCATTGTGGCTTCTTATAATAAAAAATAAAAACTTCTGTTGGGTTTTTGTTGTGGGGTTTAGTAAAAACGGCAAGTTTATTAGGTACAGAAAAATCACAATGGGAAAACAGTCTGGAGGAAAAGGCCACCTAGACATGAGGCAAAAGCATGAATCTTTTTCTTTTTCTTTTTTTTTTCCTCCAAGGTTATCGCTGGGGCTCGGTGCCTGCACCATGAATCCACTGCTCCTGGTGTCCATTTTATTCAGGTGATATACCTTTGGTTGACCCATAAGTGACATGCATCCCCAAGCATCCTCCATGGCAGCATAAAGAGTAGATTAGACATGGAGGCAAAAATAAATAGAGACAGACTTGCAAGTTAGGTGGGTCTGGTAAGGAGAGGGGATGAGGCTTGACTTAGGGAGAATGAACAGAGTCGGTGGACTTTGACATCTTTTCCTCACAGGGTCACAACCCTGACAGCCAGGAGGTCAGAGTCACAAGGAAGCGCTGCAAAGACAAGTCTTACTGTCAGACACTTTCCCTCATGTGCTGTACATTTCCTACCCTTCCCTGGAAACTGTAGGGAAGTTTTGCTACATTTTCAGGTGCATGCTGGGAAAGCAGCTGTTTGGGAGGGAAAGGGACAGTATAATCTACAAACGCACATACCATGGAAGGATTGGGACATGGTCCAAACTCATCTTTTCAGTTGCTTACCTACAAGTGTGGGAGGTGGAATCAACCTCCAAATATGTCTCTATGAAAAACAAAATAAGACACTGATTGGCTGCATCTTGGTCACATGACAACCCAATCATCTGAACTATGGTAATCCATAAAATGGTTGCTGATGGGCTGGGCAGTGGTTCACCTAGTTGAGTGCACATTTTACCATGTGCAAGCTCCCAGTCCTCACCTGTAGGGGAGAAGTTTCATGAGTGGTGAAGCAGTGCTGCAAATATCTTTCTTTCTCCCTCTCTGTTTACTCCTCCCCTCACAATTTCTCCTTCTCTCTATTAAAAAGAGAATTGAAAAAGAAAGAGAGAAAGGAAGGCTGGAAGGAAATGACTAGAAGTCTCTAGGAGTAGTGGATTTGTCTTGCAGACACCAAGCTTCAGTGATTTCCTCAATGGCAATCAATCAATCAATCAATCAATAATTGACTAGGGGCTGGATGATGGCACATCTGATAGAATGCACATGGACCACCAGGGTTTAAACCCCTAGTCCCTATCTGCATGAGGGAATCTTTATTAGTGATGGACTAATGCTACAAGTGTCTCTCTGTCTCTCGTCTTTTATCAAATAACAGAAAGTAAAATGAAAATGGCCACTGAGAGTGATGGAGGTGCTCAGTGCCCCAGTGATAGTCCTGATAGCAGAACACATCCAAGTTTTACATCACACACACACACACACACACACACACACACACACACACACACACACACACACACACACACACTAGCTGCTAACAGTCTCCTCAGATCATGGCTCCCCAGGACTCCTGGATGACAGTGAATACATTCCCTTCATCCTTGTACCCACATTCCATGAACAGTGATGGGCACAGAAGAAATGCTCAGTGAGCCTGAGTTCCTTTTCCCCTCCTGAGCCTGAGTTTGTACAGCATCTCTCTGATGGCATGCTAAGTATTCAGAGTGGATTCTTTTTATTTATTTTGGCCACTGTTGTAACTCTTGGGGGGGGCACATTTCCCTCTCTCTCTTTTTTAAATTTTTATTTACAAAATGGAAACACTGACAAGACCATAGGATAAGAGGTGTACAATTCCACACAGTTCCTGCCACCGGAACTCCATATCCCATTCTTTCCCCTGATAGCTTTCCTATTCTTTATCCCTCTGGGAGCCTGGACCCAGGTGTCGGGCATTAAGCCAGCTCCCCTGAATTCCTGATACTATGGCCTATTTACATAATCATTGTTTTGTCTGAAAGATCCCCACCCAATTCCATACCTTTGATCTATCTTCTTTTTACCTCGAGACCTGCCCTGCCTGTAGGGTGACATTAATCCCACCAGTTAGAACCTTTGCAACAGTTGCTAAGGGAGTTTCTACCTTAGCCTGCTTTTTCCTTTTCTCCACCCCCTTTCCTAGCCATTTCCTTTTCCGACTTGCCACTTCCAGTTCTACCCTATAAAAAGCCTTGTCTCTGATCAATAAAGACACATTGAGTTCCCACTCCACCACGAGTTCCTTGTCTCTCTCCCATGTCACTGAGTAAGCAGCAGCCCAGGCTGGCTCCGGTCGAGTTCTCTCCAATCCAGAGAGTATGCGCCTTGGAAGAAGGCACCCCCACAGTAGCCCAGCACCCAGGGACATTATGGGGTGCAGAAGGTGGAAGGTCTGGCTTCTGTAATTGCTTCCCCACTGAACATGGACATTGGCAGGTCGATACATACTCCCAGCCTATTTCTCTCTTTCCCTAGTGGGGCAGGGGTCTGGGGAGGCAGAGCTCCAGGACATATTGGTGGGAGCGTCTGCCTGGGGAAGACCGGTTGACATCTTGGTAGCATCTGGCTTTCTGGTCCTTTTTCCAACTGAGACACCATCCCCACAGACATTTTCCTCTCTTTTATGCTTACTTTTAAAGCTAATAAATTCTCTTTTTTCAAAAGTGAGATTCAACAGGAATTTTGCTATTTGTAGCCAGAAATATCAAGATCAACACAATGGTCTGTCTGCTTCTTAGATCCTATTGAAATACAGAAGGTTTAGAGATGTCCTTTAGAAAAGCATTTTCTCTCATTTTGTTTTGCCTGTCCAGTCAGACTGCTTATGCCTCAGGACCAGACGTTACATGTGACCTGGGCCCCTCACCTGATACAGGTGAACTTGTGAAGAGAACTTCCTCTTCATCATAGATTGGAGGGTTTTATCATAGATTAAGACTTTCATGGAGTGGTATTTCTGTCAGATGCAGAATTCTAATAATAAAGTCAAGTAAATAGGTATTCAAACAG
Organism: Erinaceus europaeus; assembly: GCF_950295315.1. Classification (NCBI taxonomy): domain Eukaryota; kingdom Metazoa; phylum Chordata; class Mammalia; order Eulipotyphla; family Erinaceidae; genus Erinaceus; species Erinaceus europaeus. The sequence continues at coordinate 7,585,347 of NC_080167.1, read as the reverse complement.
ATGAGGAAGAAGAAAAAGGGGTGTGAGCAGAGAAGAGAGAGGAACAGAATAAGAAGCAGGGGAAGAGAGAGACAGAGACCAAAAGGAGAGATCAGGCAGCATAAACAGAGCCCCTGGATCCAGATAACTTGAAATTTATGCAATTCTGGGACTTAGAGTTGCATGAGCTAATAAATTCTCTTTTTTCAAAAGTGAGATTCAACTGGGATTTGACCCTTTGTAGCCAGAATTATCAAGATCAACACAATGGTCTGTCTGCTTCTTAGATCCTGTTGAAATACAGAAGGTTTGGAGATGTCCTGTGGAAAAGCGTTTTCTCTCATTTTGTTTAACCAACAGTGCCTCAAACTTATTTGATTGCCAATTCCTGTTTTCTAGTTACAGGAATTGATCAACTACCTCTATGCCTTGTGAAATATGGGGGGAAGGGGCTACAGCATTTGCTGACTTAGGCAGAGAGAGCATACATTTGGAAAAAAGATGAAGCCAACTAGCATGCACAGGGATTAGAGCCATGACTTAGGTCAGCTTTATGAAGAGAAGGTTGACATACCAAATTAGGAGAGTCCTCTGGTCCCAGAAGCCTTTGCAGGACTTGAGTGTAAAGTACGTAGAGTGAAAGTAATATTAACACTACTCTTGTTGTAGTAATTAACACAATTCATGGTTGTCAAGCACTTATTATGGGGCCAGGCATGTTACAGAATCTCAGAGAAGTTAAATGACCTGTCCAAGGTCATAAAACTCAAGAGGTAGAGATACCAGTAGTTGAACCCAGGTCTGGCTGGCATGGGGGCCACTAACTGTTGATTCTTGAAAGCTGATCTCCCTCCTACCTCAGGCAATTATTGCTTGATTGGCACATCTACATTTCCACCAATGATTCCAGTTTAAAAAAACAAAACAACAACAACAAGAAATATCTCCTGGTTGCTATTTTAAGAAACGCATTTTCCACTACGCCCTGGCCGAAGCACCGCATGAGGATTATAAATCTGGGCCATTACCATTATGTTGTCGTTTTTCTCAGGGATCTTATAATGGGCTCAGGGTTTTCAGTTTCGCAGAGGTACAGTGAAAAATGGAAATTTGAGGAGAAAGTCAAAAACAACCCAACAAATGCTCCAGCCATCGACTGAGCGTGGTGGCCTGGAGCGTAAGGTTGTGGTGTGAGCGCAGAGTCAGACACAGCCAGATATCGCTAGCTGCCAGTGGATGTTGACTCAATAACAGCCCCGCCCTTTCCCTGGTATTGCAAGGACCCGTTTAGTGGCATCAGCATCTGTTCAACCCTGATTCCAACAAATAACTATCAGAACTTTCTTTTTCTTCCTTCCTTCCTTCCTTTCTTTCTTTCTTTCTTTCTTTCTTTCTTTCTTTCTTTCTTCCTGTCTGTCTTTCTTTCTTTTCTTCCTTCCTTCCTTCCTTCTTTCTTTCTTTTTTTAAATTTTTAAATTATCTTTATTTATGTATTGGATAGAGACAGCCAGGAATCAAGAGGGGAGGGGTGATAAAGAGGAAGAGAGACAGAGAGACACCTGCAGCCCTGCTTTACCACTTGCAAAGCTTTCCCCCTGAAGGTGGGAACCGGGGACTTGAACCTAAGTCCTTGCACATTGTAACATGTGCACTCAACCAGGTGCACCACTACCTGGCCCCTTCTTTCTTTCTTTCTTTCTTTCTTTCTTTCTTTCTTTCTTTCTTTCTTTCTTTCTTTCTCCCTAGTGGATTGGTTAAAGCAATCCTTTTCTTTTGCCACCAGGGTTATCACTGGTGCTTGGTGCCTGCACGATGAATCCATCACTTCCAGTGGCCGTTTTTTTCTTTCTATTTTTGTTTACCAGGACAGAGAGAAATTGAGAGAGGAGGGGAGGTAGAGAGAAAGATAGACACCTAAAGACCTGCTTCACCACTCTGGAAGCATTCCCCTATAGTTTGGGAGTGGGAGGCTTGAACCAGAGTCCTTTAGTATGATGATATGTGCACTTAACTGGGTGCACCACTACCTGCCCCCAGGACTGGGCTTTTAGATGAAAGAGCACAGAGTGACATGTCTAGGCCTTTGAGCCTTGGACCTATCCTATAGGGTCACTAACTTCTCTGGGACATCTCTCTCTCTCTCAGATCTAGTCTTCTCCCCTGGAAACAAGGAAACATTTTGTATTTACCATCTGACAGGGTGCTTGGCTGTGAGGGTATAAAAAATTCTCTCATGTAAAGAGCCCCTTTTAAACTCTTATGGGCTGATAAAGTACAAGGTGGTCACATGCTAGATTTTTTATATTGGTTATCTGGGGAAGGGTAGAGAATAGTGGGGAGGTATGAAAAATAAAATAGAAAAGTGAATTTTTAAAAAATGGACATGTGATATGATGCCATTTACTTAGGATATACACAGAATTATATGTGTAGAAAATATATAAAGATGTTTGCAGAATGCTAGCAGTTTTAAGGGACTTTTTACTTTTTTCCATTTACTTTTCTGTGTTCAAATTTTTACAGTGGGAATGGATTATTTATATAGTCAGGAAAACAAAAGAGAGACAAATGATGCTTTTCAGTGGGAAGTTGTGGCAGACATGGAGACAGACTATTTCAGATCTTCTAGAAAGGCCTCACTTCCCTAAAGGAAGGGGTGTAGTCAGCCAGTAACCCCGAGGTCATCATAGACTTAGACGGCTACTCCTGCCAGTGGTTAAACAGGAAAGGTATAAGGCACCCAGCCATGTCCATCCATAGTAGACTGACTCTCTCTCTCTCTTTCTCTCTCTCCACATATGTGTGTGTGTGTGTGTGTATATAGTTTTATAGAGTTATAATTGATATGTGTAAGAGCTTTCTATTTCATGCATATGACTTTATGAGTATGGATCTGTGTTGACATTCTTGAAACCATCACCACACCCCAAGTGAGGTAAGAGACGTATCTATCAAGTAGGTACCACATCGCTGACTCCTCCTCATTAGGATTACCCGAAAGATGAGCCAAGAGACGAAATCCTTGAAGTTCATAGTGCTGAATCCAGCAGCATTCAGTGGGCATCTCTCCCTCCAGACTTCTCAGGGTTTTCAATGTGCTAACAGCTATTGAACTTTTCCAGAAAGCCGAGCAAAGATGGCAGAATCCTTTTCCAACAGTGAACTGTTGGGGGTAGAGGGGTGTTCGCTCAGGCCATAGGACTAGTGTTAAAGTCTTTTGGGTTGACTCTACAATTCCATCTGTCCAAAATAACAATAAACACTTACCAAATTTGGGGGGTGAGCTGTAGCGCAGTGGGTTAAGAGCACATGGCTCGAAGCACAAGGACCGGTATAAAGATCCTGGTATGAGCCCCCGGCTCCCCACCTGCAGGGGAGTCGCTTCACAGGCGGTGACGCAGGTCTGCAGGTGTCTGTTTTACTCTCCCCCTCTCTGTCTTCCCCTCCTCTCTCCATTTCTCTCTGTCCTATCCAACAATGACAGCAATAACAACAACAATAATAACAACAACAACAATAAACTACAAGGGCAGCAAAAGGGGAAAAATACCCTCCCAGGAGCAGTGGATTTGTAGTGCAGGCACTGAACCCCAGCCATAACCCTGGAGGCAAAACAAAACAACAACAACAAAAAACTTCCCAAATTCTAATGATGGGATTTGTTACAAAGAACAGTCCAAAAAGAAAGAAAGAGAGGCCAGCTGGTGGTGCACCTAGTTAAGCGCACACGTTACAGGAGTGCCTGCAGGTTCAAGCTCCTGGTCCCCACCTGCAAGGGGAAAGCTTCATGAGTGGTGAAGCAGGGATATAGGTCTCTCTGTCTCTCTCCCCTTTGTCTCCAAATTCCTCTCAATTCCTGACTGTTTCTATCCAATAAATAAATAAAGGTAATCAGAAAGAAAGAAAGGAAGGATGGATGGAAGGAAAAGATTCGTGATTCTATTATTCTGTCATTCAACACAAGCATAGATAATGAGCATTTTCTCTGTCATAGGAGGAATTTCACTGGGTGCATGTGAATATGAACATAATTCGAGGCCATATATCCCTTTTCTGCACCACATTCCTTCTCTAGGAACCTGACAAGAAAGTTCCTTCACAATCATACTCCTGCCTTATTAAGTTCCAATCTCTCCTTATCTTCCTTCCCAATCCAAACCCTGACACTTCCAATCATTGCACATTCCACACCTGTTGTTGCCTTTCTCTGTCTATTCTCCCTTCTTAGGGAGAATCCCATCAGTATGTCTATTGTTAGGGGCCAGGTGGTGGTGCACCTGGCTAATCGCACACAGGACTAAGCACAATGACCCATGCAAAGATCCAGGTTTGAGCCCCCAGCTCCCCACCTGTGAGGGGGATGCTTCACAAATAGCAAAGCAGGTCTGTAAGTGTCTGTCTTTCTGTCTCCCTCTATGTCTTCTCCTCCCCTCTCAATTTCCCTCCTCTGTTCTGTCTAATAAAATGGAAAAAATAGCTGCTGGGAGCAGTGGATTTGTAATGCAGGCACCCAGCCCCAGAGATAACCCTGGAGACAAAAAAGGAAAAAGAAGGAGGAGGAGGAAGAGAAGGAGGAGGAGGAGGAGGAGAAATAGGAGGAGGAGGAGGAGGAGAAGGAGGAGAAGGAGAAGGAGGAGGAGGAGGAGGAGAAGGAGAAATAGGAGGAGGAGGAGGAGAAGAAGGAGAAATAGGAGGAGGAGGAGGAGGAGGAGGAGAAGGAGGAGAAGGAGGAGGAGGAGAAGGAGAAGGAGAAGTCTACTTCTGTCTACTACTGTCCACTAGTCTTTCTTCCTCAACCCTGGACAATAGATCTTGTTTTCCAGAGTAGGTTATGTTTTGGTGGACCAGGCTGTTGAGATAAGGAGAAGAGGGCCTAGCTTTGTGTACTTGGGTTTGTGTGTAGGGAGGATTAATGCTTAGGACTCCATGGAAGAGGAATCTGGTTGCAGGGAGATTGTGTAGATGATGCTGGATGGGGTCTCTTGACTGTGGTCTGGGGAAGTGCTGGAACATCTGGAGGAGAAGATGAGGAGGGGCAACAACACACGTGGAACAACACAGTCTTGCTCCTCTGTCACGTCCTGGGAATGTGACATTGGTTAGATTTTTTTTTCTTTGTGACTCACAGTCCTCCTCCACACAATGACAGGACTGGGCTAGAGCAGTGGCTCTGTACCAAAGCTTCCACTGGAGGCAGGTAGTTAATAACACACACTTGTCTGGATGCTTGGATCTGGAGATGGTCTTGGAACTCTGGGTAATGCCCAGGAACTGGAATTATGATAGGCTTATCTAAGCGAGCTGAAAAATTGGGGGGAATTATGTTAAGGTCTTCCCCCAGAAGCACTGGCAGATAGTTCAGCCCTTCTCAGGCAGTGGTTCTGCTGCAGCTGCCGATCGCAGGACTCTATAGACAGTTGACCCAAGTCAGGCCAACATACAACCCCTCTTCTGTGGTCACTGAGAAAGGCCTGTGGGAATCATGTGACCCAGCCAAGTCAATCAGAGCCCTTCCCCAAGATGCTCTATTTGGAGCTGGAAGAGGAAGAGCCTAGAATCACAGGACTGGAATCCCTTACAGAGCTTCCCTGGAACCATCTACTCTGCCCTGTGGAGGAGAGTGTGAAACCAGACAGAAAAACAGCTACAATGAGATGATGGATGGATTCTGACAACCCCAGTGACCTCTGGTTTCCCAACTCCCAAGAGTGACTCTAATTAGACCCCCCAGCCCCACCCCCCATTTTTTATTCTCTTTTTCTAAACCATGTTAAATGGTTTCTCGTGCCAATTTCAAGCAGGAGAACGATGTAGTAGATTCAGGAATGAATGTCTCCAGCGTGTGAGTGTCCTGCCAGTACTCAGCCTGGTTTTCTTCCATGGACAATGCAAATATAACACTTTTCCTGGAGGCCCTCTGACCTCTGACCTCTGCAGAAAGGCCCCTGCTTCTCCACCAGCTCCAGAAATTTCTTAAGCCTCAAACCTCCCTGCGCCCTTTCCTCCTCCTTTCTGCGCACAGCTCATTTGCAAATGATTGTTTACTGCTGTAGACAGTAATCTCTCCTAGGTGCCCGGAACCTTCTCAGTTTAGCTTTAAGCTGGTGAAAGGGAGAGGACACACTTTACTATCTTTTGTTTATTTATGGGATAGAGACAGCCAAAAATTGAGAGGAAGGGGGAGGTAGAGAGGGAGAAAAACAGAGAGACACCTGCAGCACTGCTTCACCACTTGTGAAACTTGCCCTGCAGGTAGGGGTTGGGGAGCTTGAACCTGGGTCCTTGTGCATTGTAACATGTGCCCTCAACCAGGTATGCCACCACCCAGCCTCTGAGGATATACTATTTATATATTAGAGAAGCACTCAGCTCTGGCTGCTTAGTGCTGCTGTGGCAAGTCCTGCCCAGGCCCCCATATTATATTTTTAAACAGATCATTTACCATGGTGGGCACATGCACAGCAAAGAAGCAGTCCTCCTTTGGCCAATTTCTAAGTGATGGAGCTGGGATTCTGGCTCAGGAAAGGCAGCCCCAGCACCCACACATGCTCTGAGGGACTCTGTCAGCCACCTGTGATGGATTGGAGACTCTGAGGGGAGAGCAGCCTGAGGAACCTGCCTGCTCATTAGGGATGATTTGAAGGAAGTCACTTCCCTCTGCAGAAGCACATCTGCCCAGCTGGGAGCCAGATTCCCCAAGGAAAGGAAGCCTCAGTTCTAAACCGGCCAAAGGCCTTGCAATTGGCAGTCATTAACTTGGATTCCCTTGCCTTGCTTCCTTGAAGCCCCCGGGAGTGAAGGGGGTTGCCCTGCCCAGATCCAGAGCTCCGCCTTCCAAATCCAGGGCCACTGTCAGTGACTATCATCTGCCCCAGCCATCAGCTTGTCCCCACGCTGAGCAGCTCCCCTCAGACTGAGAGCTCAAGAGCAGAGACCTCTCCAGCAAAGCAGGGATCCGGTCCTTGCCCTCAGAGAAGCTGGGATTTATTTGAGGAAGCAGCTCACATCCTCATGTGGAAAACAGGCTTGGAATATTTATGAGGGTGCCTAGTATCTGGTGTAAACAAACACAGAGTGTGCTGAGAAGGGGGAGGGGACAGCCAGCCTTGGGGGAGGAAGGCACCTTGCTAGTCTCAGCCTTGGGTCACTGAATGTGTGCTTCTTGATCCCCAGAGGTTGGTGGGGGCATGTATTTTGTTTGATGCACATGGTGCTTTGCTTTACTTTGCTCTTCTTTAAGCCAAACTCAAAGGATGATTAAACATGAGGGAAAATTCATGTAACGTACAGATTTGGGTGATTCCAGAGGAAGGAGACAACCTGCTAACCCTGGGCTTATACACACACACACACACACACACACACACACACACACACACACTCACACACACTCACACACAACACCTGGCTTGAGCTACAAGAAGACCCTCTGTAGAAAGGATCTATGCTCTTCAATTTGCAAGAACCCACATAATGCCTCTTCCCTCCCCAGATCAGGGGTTGGTGGCATTTGCTGTGTTCTGTTGCCTGTGAGTTCTTTTCCTTATGACTGAGCGATCTCTCTATGGAGATCTAATTTAAAAATTTTTTAAATATTTATTTATTTCCTTTTGTTGCCCTTGTTATTTTATTGTTGTAGTGATTGTTGTTGTTGGATAGGACCGAAGGAAATGGAGAGAGGAGGGGAAGACAGAGAGGGGGGGAGAAAGACAGACACCTGCAGACCTGCTTCACCACTTGTGAAGTGACTCCCCTGCAGGTGGGGAGGCAGGGACTCGAACCAAGTGCCTTACACCTTTCCTTGCACTTTGCGCCATGTGTGCTTAACCCGCTGCGCTACCGCCTGACTCCCAGAGATCTAATTTTTTTTTAATGTCCATCAATTGCCTTGTGCATTATTAAGCTTCTGAACATGCAATTCTTGGTTTCTTCCAAGTGCTCCATTTAATAAGTGTAGAGAGGAAGAAACAGTGGTCCAGGAGGTGCCACCATGGCTAAAGCACTGGATTCTCAAATATGAAGTCCTGAGTTCAGTCCCTGGCAGCACATGTACCAGAGTGATAACTGGTTCTTTCTCTTTCTCTGTCTATTCTTCATGAATAAATAAATAAAATCCTTTGAGAGAGAGAGAGAGAGAGAGAGAGAGAAACATGAGCCTGAAGCAACAATCTCAGGGCTCAGTTCAAGTTAAGAGAAGACTGGGAGGCTGGGTTCTGAAAACTTGAGGGCTCTGTGTTCCTGGGAAGGCTTCCATAACCCTCTAAGCCTCAGATGACCCATCTGTAAAATGGACAAAAGAGATGCTATTGCCAATCCCTGTTCGGGCGCCATATGTTGGGCTACCTTTGCGGGCAGGAGAGAGACGATCAGGGACTCATGGCTGAGCTGGGAACGCAGTTCAATCTTTATTGATGAGCAGGAATGCAGTGCAATCTATCTATCTCTATTCATTAGAAAATCCTGTCCTTTATATCTCCTGAGGCAGAAGTGTCAGGAAGAGGAAGTAGTAGGATAGGGGGTGGGGAGAAGGAAAAAGCCCGCTAACCAGTGGGGATTAAACAGTGGAAAACAGGAAGTGACTAGGAGAGGGGGCGGAGCAAAAATAGAGTGAGAACCAGTGGGGATTAAACCAGTGCGGGTCTCAAACAAAACAATGATTATGCAAATAGACCACAGCGGTGATGATCAAAACAGAAGGGGTCTTAGAAGCAGAATTAGAAGCAGACCAACATGCTATCCTATGGAAGTTATTCTGAGACTTCACAGGGGTCAGTCACTAAGTTCTACATGGACTTCACAAAGTAAAGGAAGCCATAGGAAATGTCTGAATGTTCCTGTCTTATACTGTGTGCTTAATTGGGGCCTCACAGTTCTTATTGGATCCCTTAAACCTTTGTAATGCTGGAAAGAATCTTTGACTTTTCTAACTTTTATTTGCCTGTTCTTCTGTTTAGCTTATTACAGAAAGGTTATGGTATTTTCAAAAGATTAATTTATTTTTTATGAGAAAGAACAGAATAAGAGGGAGGGGAAGAGAGAGAGAGAGAGAACTTTTCAGCTTTGGTATATGTGGTGCTGGACATCAAACCTGGGGCCTGAGGCTTACAAGTCCTGCACTCTACCTCTGAGCTAGCTTCCTGACTCCAGCTCCCTTTGAGGGATGTGCATCACCAGTGGCTGAGATGATGCATTAGCGCCTCTTGCAGTGCATTTTGGCACCTCTGCGCCCGAGGTCTTGAATGCCTTTGTATGGCCAAAAATAACTGCAGTGAGTGATATTTCCCGAGAGAGTATTATGGGTAGACTCTAGGCAGGGCAGGCTCTTCTCAGGCATGGAAAGTTCATGTGGCCCTGTGAGGGGAGTGAACTGCAAATCTCTTGTGAGTGCCTGCATTTTACATCTTAAAATAGCAAGAGAGATTTACTACCTCATGTGTCCTTTTTTTAAAAAAAAACATTTTTTTATTATCTTTATTGATTGATAGATACAGCCAGAAATTGAGAGGGGAAAGGGGTGATAGGGAGGGAGAGAGACACCTGCAACACTGCTTCACCACTCGTGAAGCTTTCCCCTTGCAGGTGGAACTGGGAGCTTGAACCCAGGTCCTTGTTCACTGTAATGTGTGCACTCAACCAGGTGTGCCACCATCCAGCCCCTCATGTATCCTTTTTTTTTTTAAAGTTTCTCTATTTTTAAAAATTTATTTATTATTGATAGAAACAGGGAAATTGAGAGATTAAGGGGAATAGAAAGAGAGAGAGAGAGACAGAGAGATACCTGCAGCCCTGCTTCACAACTTGTGAAGCTTTCCTCCTGCAGGTGGGGACCAGGGCCTTGAACCTGGGTCTTTGTGCACTGCAATGTGTGCGCTTAAGCAGGTGTGTGACCGCCTGGCCCCCTCGTGTATACTTTTTGAACGTCCAGAATTTGGAAGTGACTTAGGTGAGTGGCTCCAGTTCAGAGTGTCTCATTAGGATGTCGTCTCAGTTGAAGGTTTGATGGTGGCTATAGGATCCTCCAAGAAGATGTTCCACTAACGTGGCTAGGAGGTTGGTGCTGGCTGTAGGCAGGAGGTCTCAGTTCCTTGCCATTTCCTCATCTCTGTGTAGTGTTGCTTGAGCGTCCTGTTAACATGACAGCTAGTTTCTCCTAGACTGCTCTTACAGAGAGCCAGGAAGAGGATGCACTGTCCTTTGTGGCAGTCTCCAAGGTCACAGTCAACTCTTTCAGCAATCACTGATCGTCTGTGTTAGTCACTCCTACTCTTTTTCTTTTTCTTTTGCCTCCAGGGTTATTGCCGGGGCTCAGTGCCTGCACTACGAATCCACTGCTCCTGGAAGCCGTTTTTCCCATTTTGTTGCCCTTGTTGTTGCCCTTGTAGTTGTTATAGCTGTCGTTGTCGTTGTTGGATAGGACAGAGAGAAATGGAGAGAGGAGGGGAATATAGAGAGGGGGAGAGAAAGACAGACACCTGCAGACCTGCTTCACCGCCTGTGAAGTGACTCCCCTGCAGGTGGGGAGCCGGGGGCTTGAACCAGGATCCTTATACCGGCCCCTGTGCTTTTCACCATGTGCGTTCAACCTGTTGCGCTGCCACTGGGCCCCCTTCCTACTCTTTTTCAAAGGGGGCCACACTAGGCTTTGAAAATGAGGACCAAGGAACAGCAGGGGCCATGCTGGAAACTGGCAGGCACACTGAGAACTTCTCTGTTCCCCATAGGAGAGGCAGAACCACACAAGCTTGGAAGGCTCTGGTAGACAGGATTGGCAGAGCTGGGAGGCAAACCTAGATCTGTTCATTTTGTAAGTATGCAAATACATAGACAGAACCACTCAGCCATGCCACATCCAAAGTGTGTGTGTGTGTGTGTGTGTGTGTGTGTGTGTGTGTGTGTGTGTGTGTCTGTGTATGTGTTTAAAGCTGATAAACACTCGGCAAGTTCATTTTGTAAATCTACTCTGCAAATAGCTGCTGTTATTTGATGGAATGTTCTAGGAGGAGAAGTGACTTTACTGTGGAGAAAGAAGACAATACTCCTTCATTCTCTCATCTGCTTAATACTCATCTGTGGAGTCCTTCACTGATGCTAGTATCTGACATAAATGGCGCGGACAAGTCATACAGCTAGTAAATGACAAAGTAGCGCTCACCTCAGGGATGTGTGATGCTTGGTACAAGTGGTCTTTCCACGTACAGGGTTGTTTTGATTTGATTTGATTTTGCAGACCCACAGAGTAACTTGAGGACCTCTAGAAAAATGAAGCAACTGCCTAAGAAAATAGGCTGGAGGCAGCACTGCCTCCCTCTCCCCAAGGGGCTCTGAGCCCTGGGACACAAGCTTGTCCAGACCTGTCCAGAAGGACTCAGAGTCAAGACTCAGACCTTACAGAATTTGCCATAGCGGGAGTCAGAACTGGACCCTCCAGCATGTTCCAAAATATTGTCATAGAGGGAGGCCAGGCAGTGGCACACCCAGAGTACTAAATGCAAGGACCTGAGTAAGAATTGGGGTTCAAACCCCGGCTCCCCACCAGCAGGGGGGGATGCTTCACAAGCAGCAGAGCAGGTCTACAGGTTTCTGTCTTTCTCTCTCACTCTTTTTTTTTTTAAAAACCAGAGCACTGCTCAGCTCTGGTTTATGGTGGTGCAGGGCATTGAACCTGGGACTTTGAGCCTCAGGTATGAGAGTCTGTTTGCATAACCATTATGCTATCTACCCTCTGCCCTCTCTCTTCCTCTCTATCTTCCCTTCCTGTCTCAATTTCTCTCTGTTCTATCAAAAAAGGGAAAAAAATGGCTGCCAGGAGCAGTGGATTTATAGTGCTGGCACCGAACCCCAGGAACAACCCTGGAGGCAATATATATAGTCATGGAGGGCCAACAGGCACACAAAAAAGATGCTCACATCACTAATCGTCAGGGAGACACAGGTCAGAAATCACGGCAAGATACCACATCGCCTCTGTAGCGTGGCTACTAAGAGCATGATGTGTTGGTGAGGACATCGAGGAACTGGAACCCATGTGCACTGTGGGTAGGATTACAAAATGGTACAGCCTCTCTGAAAAATAGGAGAGGGTGACCCAATGAATGAAAACCAGAATTAATCATTTTTCTGACCAGCCATCATAATCATCCACTAATTCCCCTCCTCAGCATGTACCCCAAAGGATTCAAAGTGAGAACTCAAAGCCACCCTTGTCCACACTGCAGTTGAACGAGCGTGCTGTGTCTACAAGCAGAGAAGCATTATTCACGTGAGCTCAAATGGCAGATAAGCCCACGTGTCTGCATAGCTAGGGGGATGAACAAGTGCCTCATGTTGTGGACCTGACAGACTGGGGGGAGGAGGAAAGACAGAGCAGCTGGGCTCCACTGTTGAGGGAGCAAGGACCACTCAGAGATGGGAGTGGTAACAGGGGTGGCTTGGGAGGTGTAGGCGGGGTTTTTGAGTTTACAGCCCAGAAACTGAGCATCTTTGGGCTCTTTTTGGCATAGACTGCAACTATGTCTCTCTCTTCCCTGGCTCTCTCTCTCTCTCTCTCTCTCTCTCTCTCTCTCGGTCTTTTTCTGGGATTACAATGTGAGCAGCATGTGAGTCTGCTCTCAGTCTCCTTTCTTTCTTTCTTTCTTTCTTTCTTTCTTTCTTTCTTTCTTTCTTTCTTCCTTTCTTTCTTTCTTTGTCTCTACCTCTCTCTTTCCCTAACATGTTCTGTTTTCAATAAAGATTAATTTACCTGAATAATCATGCTTTCCCATCAATTCTTTGTGGAGATTGGCATGACAAATTTTTGGAATGGGGGAAGCAAATGTCGGCCTTCCTGTCTCCCCCAACCTCTACAACACCACCACTGGTGAAGCTTTGGAGTGATGTTCCTATATGGTGGCCGGGGTCTTGAACCCGGATCCTCTAACGTGGTAAAGTGTGCACTCTACCAGTGGAGCCACCTCCCCAGTCCCTGAGCTGGAGGATTTTTTTAGCTAAATCCTTCCCACTACAACACAGCTTCTTTTTCTCTTCCTCCTGGATTTGTAGTCAAGGGGAGGCCTGGTAACCGCTTCCTTATTGCTGGGGTAGCAATCTATCCATCACTGGATGCCTGGGGGAGGCAGTTGACTTTTATAGTCAGAGATCAAGCAGGGGAGGAGGCAAAGCTGGGGCTCTGGGTTCCCTCACAGGGGACAGCTGAAATTGAGGAGGCTGTGGCTGTTAGCTGTTCTCTCAAAACCCTCAGGACTGGGCTAATTGGCCAGCCCCGGGAACTTCTAGAAAGACATTTCCAGGCCCCACTGCTTCTGTCCAGTGTTTCCTTGTGCTAGCTGACCCAAATGCTCACTTGTTTTGTTTTGTTTTTTTTAAACCCTGTTATTCTGGGGCTTGTTTTCGTTTAGCTAGCAGGTGTGGAGGGGAATGGGGCAGTGAATGGCAGTATCATATGGCTGCAAGAAAAGAGGTGGGGGGTTACCCCCACTTGCCTTCTTTTGTTTCCCAAAGCTTTGTGCTGCCACTTCCCAGTCTCTGGTAGGGGGTGGAGGTGGGGTGGGGAGTCACGCTTGAATTCAGAGCAAGAGGAGGCACTGCTGGCTGAATGAGCCCAGGTACAGGCTGGAAAGTGCAGCAGGTGACCATGGGGGCACAAGGCTGGCTGTCAGGTCAGGCTGAGCTAGCAGCTGTGCAGCCAGCCCCACAGGACCTGCAGGAACCCGGCTGAGAGCGTCAGACCAGGAAGCTGGTTCTCACACTAGCACCTGGGCCGCTCTGCACCAAGCAGCAGCTTCTTACAGGTTAGGATGCAGAAGCCATTTCCAGGGTGTAGATTTCTTCCCCCTCTGACCCTGACTGTACACCCCACATTTCAACAGTTCTCCAGCTAGTGGGGAGAGGGGGCGTGGCCTTAGACTTCCAATCTGATGGAACTTTCTGCACTGTCCTGCATCCAATAACCAGGGAGGGGCGAAAAGCTGGAGAGTTAGTGCATTCAGTCACCAATAATCAGTGAAACCCCAGAAGGGAAGTTTCCAAAATCTTTATGGATGGGGGATGAGGGAGGGCGGTGGAGCACATAGTACCAGAATCTTTTCTGGGGGGAGAATGGGATACAGACGGCTAATGACCAAAATGTCTTAAGGCATTGCTAAATACCCACTGGGGCAAAACTCCCCCTTTAAAACCCACAGCATTAGAGTCAAAAGATCACTCAGGTCAAGCCCCAGCACCACAGGGGAGTGCCTTGGCACTGAGGGAAACTCCCATAACTGTCCTTACTGTCCAGAGAGAAGGACCACCCAGAATGGCAGTGGTTGCAGGTGTAGGTGAGGCCTTTGGCTTTAAAGGGGGTGAGGCCTTTGAGGACTCTCCCCCACCCCAGACCACCATGTGAGCAGCATATAAGTCAGCTCTGAGTCTTTTTCTCTACCTCTCTCTCTCTATCCCTAACATGTTTTTGTGCCCAATAAAGTTTAATTTACCTGAATAATCATGCTGGTCCATCAATTCTTTGTTGGGAAAATGTGTGACGAATTTTGGGAATTGGGGGAAGCAAGCGTCGGCCTTCCTGTCCCTCCTTTAGGAAGTTCCCTCTTCCTCCTGGTGCCTGTAGGACTTGAATTCACAGTTCTTGTATCTGGAGTTCTTTTTTGTTTAATTTTTAAAGATTATTTATTTTGTATAGAAACAGAAACTGAAATGGATGGGGGAGAGAAGAAGGGAGAGGGAAGGAGATATATCTGTAGCATTGTTTCACTGCTTATGAAGCTTCTCCACTGCAGGTAGTGTCTTTAAGCATTATAACATGTAGATAGTACCTGGACCCTGGAATTCTACTTTATTATTATTATTATTATCTCCAGGGTTATTGTTGGGCTTTGGTGCCTGCACTATGAATCCACTGCTCCTGGCCTATTTATCTTTTTTTTTTTTCTATTTTATTCAATTGGACAGAGAAAAATCGAGAGGGGAAGGGGAAACAGGGAGAAAGATAGACACCTGCAGACCTGCTTCATCACTCGTGAAGTGTCCCTCCCACACACACACAGGTGGGGAACCGGGGGCTCAAACCTGGATCCTTTGAATGGATCTTTGTGTGCTTAGCACTTTGTGCCCTTAACCAGGTGACCCACTGTCTGGCGCTGGAATCCTTCTCCAAAATATGCAGTTGTGTCTAGATTTTTATCCAGGTGTTTCTATTCCTCATTACACACTGAGCTTTCATTCCAACCCTGGAGTCACTGTCCACTCGCCCTGTCTCATCTCAGCATCCCTTTTGCCTCCTGCATTGGTAACCAGGAGCCAGGAAGGACCTTCTGCAAGCCAGCAGTACCGTTTGGGGTGCTGTGCTGATCTAAGACTCTGGGGTCCCTCGTCCATGACCAGTTTCTATTCTGCTGATCCCATCTTCTCCTAATCTGGTCTTCCCCCACCCCTCAAGAAACCAGTACTGGCAGCTTCTCGACAACCATTTATCAGAAGCGAGGAAATAACAGCTTTTAACCACGGTTCTTATGCTTGAAGACTGTGATCAAATTCCGAAGCATTTCCAGAAATGCCCCTTGGGGCCCAGGGGAAGACGTGGTTTCCATGATAACAACTGCATGCCGTCTCCTGTCTCCAGTTCTGCAGAAGGAAAACGAATCTTCCTTCCCAATGGCATTGGGGGAAATGTACTGAACCCCCACAGGGATGTGGGGATGGATGCTGTCTACAGAGACACAAGCAACAGCTTGGTGAGGACCTGTGGTCAAACGTGTCCTCTCTGGGAGCCTTGTGGCTCTGGGCTCCTTCCAGTTCCTCTTCCAGGCTGACCTGGACCAGCGTTCAGGACAGAGTGATGGGGGGATGAGAAGAATCACATCACACAAAATCACTCCCACAGGGTTATAGCCCCTCTCGCCCTCACAGGGTCTTAGGTCTTAAGTGCTTTCTTGGGAATGATAACAAGAAAAAGAAAGAAATACCTAAGCCACAACCCAAAACAAAACAACACCAGCAAGAATAAATAACTGCCAGGAAATGTAACTGGGAAAGGCTAAAGGGGTGGGGGCAAAGAAGGTGCTTCATAGATATAAACACAGCTGCATATGAAGATTACTTGGTGCTTTCTGAAATTCAGGAACACTCAGTATTAATAACTTTTTTTTTTGCCTCCAGGGGCTCACTGCCCACACTATGAATCCACTGCTCCTCATGGCCTTTTTCCCTCATTTTGTTGAGTAGGACAAAGAGAAATTGAGAGAGGAGGGGGAGATAAAGAGAGAGAGAAAAGCCGATCTTGGATAGACCTTGAAAAATTCATGGTAAGTGAAATAAGTCAGAAACAGAAGGATGAATATGGGATGATCTCACTCTCAGGCAGAAGTTGAAAAACAAGATCAGAAGTAAAACACAAGTAGCACCTGAAATGGAATTGGCATATTGCATCAAAGTAAAAGACTCTGGGATAGAGAATACAGGTCCAAAAAGGATGACAGAGGACCTGGTGGGGGTTGTATTGTTATATGGAAAACTGGGAAATGTTATGCATGTACAAACTATTGCATTTACTGTCGAATGTAAAACATTAATTCCCCAATAAAGAAATTTAAAAAATAAAGAGGGAGAGAGATAGACACCTGCAGACCTGCTTTTCTGCTTGTGAAGCTTTCCCCCTTGAAGGCGGGGAATCAGAGACTTGGGCCAGGATCCTTGCATGGTCCTTGCACTTAGTACTACATGCAGTTTAACTGGGTGCGTCACCACCAAGCCCCCTTAGTGACATTATTATTATCCTCTGACAGGCTTGGCTTCAGATGCTACAGTGATAAATGGAACCAACATCTGCGGCATCCTGACTGACTTATACCATGATCTTAATTTCATGCTCACCACAGCCATACTTGGGTATGTTTATTGCTTTTTTTCTTTTTTTTTAAGGCAGTGAACCAGCGAGATTTCTCAGTGTTAGAGCACAAGGCTCACATGCCTAAGGACCTGGGTTTAAATACCTGCTCCCCATCTGCAATGGGGAAGTTTTACAAGTGGTGATGTGGGTGTCTCTCTTTCTCTCTCCCTCTCTAACTCCCCCTACCCTCTCAATGTCTCACTGTCCTATCAAGTAAAAAGAAAAGAATAAAAGGAAAAGAAATGAAAATGGTGAGTGGGAGTGGTTGACGCATCATGTAGGCACACAAGGCCCAGTGATAACCCTAGTGGCAAAAATTAATTATATATATAATTGTTACATAATAATTAAATTAATAATATATATAATTAAAATAATGATAGAATAGACAAACAGAGTCTCAACCTAGTGGCATAACTTCTTCCAGGCCACACCGCTCACTAGTGGCCATTTTTGAATTCCACGGTCTGGGATTACATTGACCACACGACCTTGTCCCTCTTTGCTCTGGATGCGGGC
This sequence comes from Erinaceus europaeus, assembly GCF_950295315.1. Classification (NCBI taxonomy): domain Eukaryota; kingdom Metazoa; phylum Chordata; class Mammalia; order Eulipotyphla; family Erinaceidae; genus Erinaceus; species Erinaceus europaeus. The sequence continues at coordinate 7,567,970 of NC_080167.1, read as the reverse complement.
GGAGAACAGTGTTAAGTCCAGATGGGGAGGAGTGGTGTCTGTGGACCTCTAAAGGCACTGGTTGTGTCTAGTTTATCTGTCACTTTATCCCTGGTGCCTAGTATACCACCAAAATATACAGCAGGCACTCAGCAAATATTTGTCAGATTAATGAGAGCACAATGATTAATTCAAACGTCTGTATCTCTGGTGGTGCCTTTTTTTCAGGCAAGATGAAGAGATAGTGTTTGTTTTGTAACTGTTTACTTTGCCTCCTCTCTCACTCCGAATGGTGAATTCCTGTTTCTGCGATGTGTCTGAGTTTACTAGAGCTGCTGTATGTAGCCAAACCCCAGGGTCTGGAAGGGCTTAAGCAACTGCCAGTTACTGCTCATTATTTTGGACATTAGCTGCCCAAGACCAAGGTCAACAGGGTTGGTTCCCTCTGAGACTTCCCTCTATAGCCATCCTGTCTGTGTGTTCACAAGGTCACCTCTCTGTGCACTGGTCCAGTGTTTCAGCCTGTGTGGTCCTTTCCCATCCTACATGATGGCTGTCATATTGAGTTAGGGCCCATCCTAATGACTCCACTTGAATTTAATTAGTTTATAGCAGTTCTGTCCCTATGTGAAGCCACATTATGAGGTACTGGGGGGTGTAGGGTATTAGTGATAGAAATTCGAAAGAATATAGTTCATTCCATAACTGTATGCTTTCTTTTTTTATTTTTTTTATATTTATTTATTTATTTTCCCTTTTGTTGCCCTTGTTGTTTTTCATTGTTGTTGTTATTGATGTCGTTGTTGTTGGATAGGACAGAAAGAAGTGGAGAGAGATGAGGAAGACAGAGAGGGGAGAGAGAAAGACAGACACCTGCAGACCCGCTTCACCGCCTGTGAAGTGACTCCCCTGCAGGTGGGGAGCTGGGGGCTCAAACCGGGATCCTTGTGCAGGTCCTTGCGCTTTGCGCCACATGCGCTTAACCCGCTGCAGTGTGTCTGCTTTCTTGGAGGTTAAAAGCTCTTGGGAGAGCAGGGATGCAGCTTGCTAATACTCTTCTGGATCAGACTTCCCCTCCAACCCCAACTTTGGACAAATTGAGATGACCAAGGCAGTTCAGGACTGGAAGGTACCTTCTCCTTCTCAGTAGGCCCACAGAGTCTAAGACAGAGAAGGCTGAGCTGAGGCTTGATGCACCAGTCCGTTGGAGCAAATGGCCAGGACTGTCACTCTACCAGAGAACCCCCAAAGGAAGCATGATAAAGAGAGAATTAGTGTTTCAAGGGTGGGGACAGTGGATTACTCAGTTAAATGCACATTATTACCAAGTGCTGGACCTGGTTCAAGCCACTGCTCCACACCTGCAGGGGCTCCACTTCATGAGCTGGGAAGCAGGTCTGTAGGTATCTTTCTCAATATTTATCTATCTATCTATCTGTCTATCTATCTATCTATCATCTACCTATCTATCTCCTGTCCTCACTCAATTTCTCTCTGTCCTATCTAATAAAAAAATTAGAAAGAAACAAAAAAAGGAAAAAATGGGTACCAGAAATTGTGCATTTGTGGTGCTGACACAGAGCCTCAGTGATAACCCCGGTGGCAATTTAAAAAATATTTTCAATAAAAAAAAATTAGTTTCTCTCCTCCTACCCCTCCTTCAGCAACATCAGGTGTCTTCAAAATAAGGAATCAACCTAAATGCCTGTAGACAGAAGGCAAGGTAAAGAGATTATGGGAGTGTATACATCATAGAATATTATTCAGCTATCAAAAATACAACATATCTGGTGGAGCACACATTTTATTGTGTGCAAGGACTGAGTTTGTGCCCCTTCTCTCCACCTACAAGGAGGAAGCTTCAGGAGCAGTGAAGCAGTGCTGCAGATGTCTCTCTCTGTCTCTTCCCCACTCTATCTCCCTCTCCTCTTTCAATTTCTCTATCCGAAACAAACAAATAAAATAAAAATATTTTAAAAATATAATAGCACACAAAAGATAATATTGTGTCATTCCGGACAAAATGAGTGGAGCTGGAGGTGACTATGCTACATGAAATAAGAGCGGCAGACAGAAAATTAGATCGTTTCATTGACAAGTAGAAGATAACTAAAATGAACTTGCCAAAAATAATGATCATAACCAAACTGGCTCTTAGACTTTGTGAAAACTGTGGTGGCTGTTAGGTTATTGGAGGGAATGGGGTGTGGCGGGGAGAAGAGATAGGCAGAGAGTTCTGTTGGGTGTGATGGTAAAGGAACCTTGGTGGTGCCTTTGGTGAGTTGTGTCTATACAGTGGGAAACTCCACTAAAATCTTACATTATTGTAAAGCAATATATTTTTCCTGGAAAAAAGAAAAAGGAAGAGCATGTCATCTTGGTTTTAAGGATATGAGAAAATCAGAATTGCAAAGTAAGCAGAATCTGAAGAAGTTTTGAGACTGCCTTGTCTTTTATCTTTTTCGTATTTTCCTCATTGCTAGAGTTCCATGTGTCCATTCACTGTCACTGCTTCTGTTTCCTTTGGGTGGCTCATCATGTTGATTGAATTAGGTGGTATCGTCATCTCTCCATTTCACTGACGTGAAGATGGAGATTCAGAGAGGTCAAAGACCTTTCCTGAGACCACTCAGCCGATGAACAGAAAAGCTAAGTTTAGAGCTTTTCAGTGATTTGCTTTCCCTGACCTGAGAGCTCATCTCTCTCCCCAACTCCCCAGCAATGTAGAACTCTCTAAGACCAGTGCGTCATGCCAAAGTCAGCAAACTGCAGCTTCATTTAACAAAGGCAGCATGTTAAAGGCTAAACAAATGTTTTAGTCACTGCAGACTTAGTGTATGCCTAGTCTACTTCTTCTTAACAACTCACCTTCTCAGAACACCATGCTTATTAGCGTCTCTGCAAACCAGCTGTCTGGGCATGGTTTAGCTGGGTCTTCTGACCTTGGGCGTCTCACAAGCCTGCATCAAGGTATGGCTCAGGGAGGCCGTCATCAGCCATGTCAAAGCTCAACTTCCAGCTTGACTCATGAGGCTGTTGGCAGGACTTAACATCTTGCAGGTTGTTGTACTAAGACCTCACTTCTCCATGAGCCATGGGGCCAGAGAAGTTCTTGAATTCTTTCCCATCTGGGCCTGTCCATAGAGCATTTGACAACAAGAAACTGCCTTTCTCAGAGTGAGCGTGAGAGAGGACAAGGAAGAGTGTCAGCCAGAGACTGCTGATAAGAGTCAGTCTCTCCTGTGATCCACCCTGGGAGTGACATGCCGTTACCTCAACTGTGTTTGGTTCATTAGAAGTGAGCCACCAGGCACAGGCCACACCGTGTAGGAGCAGGGATTCCACAGGGCTGAGTGGATGTCAGGAGGCAAGGCACATGGGGCTTCATGGGAGACCACAGCAGCAACTGTCAGTCATGCTTAATAATACAAAGGGGGACAGGGGGAGGGGGGCAAGGAAGGGAGTATCAAGGGGACAGGAAAAAAGAAGAGAAGAAGAAAGAGGAGAAAGGGGGAGGCTTACTCAGCCAACTGATTGGACCTCTACATGGAAGTGTTATGACATGCTATGACATCACCCTTCCTTGTGGTCTCCATCAAGATAAGAGATGAAACACCAACAGGGGAATGACTGCAGGTGACTCAGGGTCACTCTTGGAATGGGCTTGTCACAGCCTGTATATTCTGAGAGTGAGTTAAAAGTAAAGCTGGTGGGTCTGGTTTGGAACGCTGGAGATGGGACTTAAGATGAGACCTGCCAAGATGGTAGCCATGAGAGGGAGAGGGACAGAAGGCTAAGGTGTGAAGGATGACCTGTGGAAGGGTACAGAGCAAGAGGTTTCTTTTCTTTTCTTCTTTTTATTTGTAAAAAGGAAACACTGATAAAAAAAAACATAGGATAAGAGGGGTACAACTCCACACAATTCCTACCACCAGAACTCCTTATCCCACCCCACTCCACCCCCAATAGCTTTCCTGTTTATCCCTCTGGGAGCATGGACCCAGGGCCATTATGGGGTGCAGAAGGTGGAAGGTCTGGATTCTTTAGTTGCTTCTTTGCCCAACATGGACGTTGGCAGGTCAATCCATACTCCCAGCCTGTCTTTCTCTTTCCCTAGTGGTTCAGGGCTCTGGGGAAGCCAGGCTCCAGGACACATTAGTGGGGTCATCTGCTCAGGGAGGTTTAGTTGGCATCATGTTAGCATCTGGAACCTGGTGGCTGAAAAAAGAGTTAGCATATAAAGCCAAACAAACTGTTGACTAATTATGAACCTAGAGGCTGGAATATTGCAGATGAAGATTTGGAATCTCCATTTTGAAGATAGCTAGTAGGTCTATTTTAAGTATATTCCAAGGGGCCCATGACTACTGGTTTTTACCTGAGCTTGACATCAGATATGCAGGTGGACCCAAGTTATTGTCTGGTGAGATGATGTCACAGCTGGAAAAAGGACTAGAAAGCTGGATCAGGGAAGAGAGTAGCGCCCAAATATGGGAAAGGTGTATAACTATTGTCGACTGTAGACCCTATTGATTTGATCTGGGGCCCATATTCAGCTTAGGATCCTATGTAACCTCTGCATCCCTGTAGGTCTGAGCTCACATTCTGTGGAGAGCAAGAGGTTTCTTGAGTAAGAAAAGAGTGGGAGCAGACCGTGGCACACCTGGTGAAGCACACACATTACAGTGCACAAGGACCCACGTTCAAGCCCCTGGTCCCCACCTGCAGGGGGAAAGCTTCACAAGTAATGAAACAGGGCTGAAGTTTTCTCTCTGTCTCTTCCCAGCTCTGCCTCCCCCACCCCAATTTCTCTGTCTCTGTTCAATAAATAAATATTTTTAAAAGTTTATGGACCCAAGGAAATGCTCAGCGCTAAAGCACTGGACTTCATGCCTAGTATCCTAATCTATTCCCTGACAACTCTACATGCCAGAACTGAGTAGTGCTCTGACATCTCCCTCTCCCCTCCGCCCTCTCTGATTTATCTGTTTTTTAATATTTTTTATCTTTATTTACTTACTGGATAGAGACGGTCAGAAATTGAGAGGGAGAGGAATGAGAGAGAGAGAGAGAGAGAGAGAGAGAGAGAGATGCCTGCAGCACTTCTTCATCATTCACAAAGCTTTCCTCCTGCAGGTGGGAATTGGGAGCTTGACATTGTAATATGTGCACTCAACCAGGTGCATCACCCAGCCCCATCTGATCGATCTCTTATCTCTCTTCTCTTCCCCTCCCCCTTCTAGCATAAAAAGCACCTAAAAAGGGTTCCAAGCATTTAGCAGAAGATGAGATTATGGAACCAAACCAGAAAACCAGCCCTTAATGTGTCTTGAGTTCCAGCTGGTGTCTGATAGGAGTGTTCTGAGCAGAGACACTGTTCAGTAAGGTGAAGCAATGATGTTTGGACTCAGGAATGTTAGTTTTCTGATCCTAGATTTCCAATCTTACCAGCTGTGAGACATTCCTTGAGCAAGTAATTCAAGTTCTCTGAGCTCCAGTTTCTTCATCTATAACCTCTTTCTGATGGGTCCACTGTGAAAGTGAAGCATAAAAACTCAATGTCTGTCATATGGTGAACTCGCAACAAGAAGTTAAATAGTTGTTAATTATTATTATTTTTTAGTGCTGAGTTGGGTTGAGGGACACAGTAACACAAAGGGATGGAGAATTTGATTACACCACCATCTCCCTCTTGGTGGGAAGACATTCATCTAGCCCTTCCTCTTTGTCTCTCGCTGGTGGGGACTGTGACAGATAAGCAATGGTGACTTAAAAGTGACAGATGTGTCCATCTAAGGTAAGACAAAAGGGAGTGGACCGAGGGAGGAAGTGCTTGGGAATCACCCAGCAATACCTGAAATCATAGCCAGTGGAGCTACAGAGATTTAAGGAACTGCCTTTATAGAATTATAACTCTGGGGGCCAACACAAGGGCAAGTTCCCACAGTGGGCGTGAGACATGTCTGCAGCAGCCTGGTTTGGAAGGAAGGGCTTGGCTGGGATTCCAAAGACAGAGGGTCCTCAGAGGTCATGGGGTGGATGGCCCAGATTGTATTGTTTTGTGTTCTTATTGACCTGAGCCCTCGGAGGAGAGCCAAAGGGGAAGGACTTCAGACCTCAGTAATTGAAAATCCTGCATTGTGGATGGCAGGGTCATGTCCTAGGAAAGTCTAAGTTGGTTTGCTTTGTTCCCCGTTTTCTCTCTCCCATGCTCTCTTCTGCATTTGCATTCAGATAGCAAGCACCTTCCAGGCCATGAGTTCTTCCCCCTCCATTTCTTCCTCCTGCTCCTCCTTCTTCTTTTTAATTGGGGAGAGGGGGGAATTAATGGTTCACAGTAAATACAGTTGTTGGTACATGTTGGTACATGTTTCTGCAAAACACTCACCCCCAGCCTAGGTCTTCTCCACCATCCTGCACCAGGACCTGGAAATCCCCCCCCCACCCCAGAGTCTTTTACTATGGTACAATAAACCAAACCCCATCCAAGTTCTGCTGTATGCTTCCCTTTCTATTCTTATTTATCAACTTCTGTCTATGAGTGAGATGGTCCCATATTCATTCTTCTCTTTCTGGCTTATCTCACTTAAAATGATTCCTTCAAGTTCCATCCAACATGAGGTGGAGAAGGTGAATTCATCATTCTTCACAGCTGAGTAGTATTCCGTTGTGTATATAAACCTCATCTTTCTTAGCCACTCATCTGTTATTGAACACCTGAGTTGCTTCCAGGTTTTGACTATTACAAATTGTGCTGCTATGAACATAGGTAGGTACATATATTTTGGATGGGTGTGTTTGGTTCCTTAGGATCTATCCCCAGGAAAGAAATTGCAGTCATAGGGTAGGTCCACTTCTAGCCTTCTGAGAGTTCTCCAGACTGCTCTCCATAGGGGTTGGACCAATTGACATTCCCACCAGCAGTGCAGGAGGGTTCCCTTTTTTATATATATCAGATTACTGCTCAGCTCTGGTTTATGGTGGAGCTGGGGATTGAACCTGAGACTTTGGAGCCTCGGGCATGAGAGTCTGTTTGCATAACCATTATGCTATCTATTCTTCCCCATCACTACCACCACTGCCCTTTTTTTTTTTTTTTTTTTTATGTCTGATGGTCTTTAGGATCTCTTCCCTCTCCACTTTTTTTTTTAGATGTACTGTTTTTTTTTTTTAATTTTTATTTATTTATTTTCTCTTTTGTTGCCCTTGTTGTTTTTATTGTTGTTGTTGTAGTTATTATTGTTGTCGTCATTGTTAGCTAGGACAGAGAGAAATGGAGAGAGGAGGGGAAGACAGAGAAGGGGAGAGAAAGACAGACACCAGCAGACCTGTTTCACCGCCTGTGAAGCAACTCCCCTGCAGGTGAGGAGCCGGGGGCTCGAACTGGGATCTTTACGCGGGTCCTTGCGCTTCGCGCCATGTGCGCTTAACCCGCTGCGCTACCGCCCGACTCCCCCCTCTCCACTTCTTGTCAATACCTACCAGTCATGGGTTGCCTTCTCCCACATTTCCTCTATTCTTTCCACATTGTTTTACTGTAGGGGTGCAGTCCCACACTTCCCTCAAGAGAACTCTGGGTAACTTTTGGCTCAGTTACCTCATATGATTGAATTTCATTCCTAATGCATTTCTCAACCTTGCAGCTTTCTTGTTGGATTTGAGATATAAATCCCAAGACATGAGTGTGCCTCAGTTTGGACAGTGCAAGGTCTCCATCTCACCCAATAAGTACCCATTAAAATCCATCCCATAGATGATAATTTTTCCCCTCCACGGAAGAAAAGGCTGTCACCGATGATGACAGTCCTTCAAATGAAATGGTCTTTAGCCTTTTGAGGGATTTCTTTGCCCTGAGTGTGTTGGATTTTGGTTTGGTTTGGTTTGGTTTTGTACTTAGACTCCCATTTGGGGTTTTAGTCTTGGATGATATTGCTCTGGGATATCAATGGTTTGAAAGTGTGTTCATCCGGGAGTCGGGCTGTAGCGCAGCGGGTTAAGCGCAGGTGGCGCAAAGCACAAGGACCGGCATAAGGATCCCGGTTCGAGCCCCGGCTCCCCACCTGCAGGGGAGTTGCTTCACAGGCGGTGAAGCAGGTCTGCAGGTGTCTATCTTTCTCTCCTCCTCTCTGTCTTCCCCTCCTCTCTCCATTTCTCTCTGTCCTATCCAACAACGACAACAACAATAATAACTACAACAATAAAACAACAAGGGCAACAAAAGGGAATAAATAAATAAAATAAATATTAAAAAAAAATGAAAGTGTGTTCATGTTGGGAATGCCAGGCTGTGTCAAGTCCCTGCTAAGGACTTATGTAGAGATGAAGGAAACTGAGGTTCTGACTGCCTGGTTGGAAGAGGACTTGTCCACAATGATGCAGACTCCAACACAAGACCTCAAAATATTGGGGGTATTTCTAGAAGTGAAGACAAAATGATGTGGGTGGACAGGACAGAGATGGAGAGAGTTTCCTAAGTAAGGAGACAGTAGAGGAAGAGTCTTCCCAGCAGAGGGAACTGTCTATGGAAAAGATGGAGAGGATGGTGAGAGCTGCTCTTCATCTCCGACCTGCTGGGTGGGGGTGCCAGGTGCTTCCATGCCATCTCATAGGCACCTCCAGGACAGCCTTCTGAGGCTGAGGTTGTGGCTTACCTTTCACCAGAAAGAAAGAGGGGGCTCAGAAGGAAAGTCACTCACAGGAGAGCAGGTAGGAAGAGGCAGGCATGGGGTTAGCAGAAGTCTATTTCTGCTGGACACCCAAACCCATCGTGTGTTGATTCCACCTCTCCAAGAAGTGTGTAAGTGTGTGTGTGTGTGTGTGTGTGTGTGTTTCTGTAGTGAAAAATAAATAAATAAAATATTTTTTAAAGAAAAGTAAGGTCAAAGAAGTGGTCCCTGAGTCATAAGTGTTCCCTACTTGTGGGTTTCAGAATCCTTGACTCTGTGTCTTTTGGGGGAACCTCCCAGCCCCATTCTCTCACCCGGTCCAGGCAGCTGAACCTCAGCCCTGCCTTCTAGCTGGCAGGCGTTGGCGAGAATACCCCTTGGAAAGCTGGAAAGCGGGAGGGGGAACAGTTGGTGAGCACTTAATAGTGACAAGATCTTCCCTTTCTTCTCCCTGCGATTCTACAAACAAGAGGTTTGTTTAATCACTGAATGCAGACTGAAGTGGGGTTTTTATCTGGAGCCATTCACTAAAGGGATCAAATTTTGGTTGCCTTTGAAGGACTGAAAAACGAAAGAGTGGCTTCTTTTCCATTTTCTGTCCTGTGCTATGAGCTTATAGAAAGCAAGAAAGAAAGAGAAAAAAAGAAAGAAAGGAAGGAAGGAAGAGTTCGAAGGGAAAATGCAAAAATGCAAAAATGCTCACAGCATGAAAAAGACACAAGAAAGTTCCCTGCTGGTTAAAGATGCATAAACCAGATCTTTTGGGTAAAGGAAACATAAATACCTTTCTCCACAGTTTGTTTGGTTTACCATCTTTATGCAGTCCTTCTGACCCAGGGCTTCATATATTTTTGTTTGTTTGTTTGTTTGGGAGGAGATTCATGGTTAACAGTCAATAGTAAAATACAGTAGTTGGTACCTGTGTGACATTTCTCAGTTTTCCATGTAACACTCAAACGCCCCACCTAGGTCCTGCTCCGACATTATGTTCCACGACCTGAACTCTACCATGCCGGAGTCTTTGGCTTTGGTGCAATACAGCATGTCCAGTCCAATTTCTGCTTTGTGTTTTCCCTTCTGTTGTTATTTTTCAATTTCTGTCTCTGAGTGGGATCAGCCCCTGTTTATCCTTCTCTTTCCAGAGTTTCACATCTCTTGCTCCCTGATACTATGGGTGATACTCAGAACTTGGGTGGGGGTATTGCTGCCTAATTAATTTTAAGATTCCTTGGATGTTTGGGTGAATGTAAAAGGGCATGAAAATACAGTGCCTGATACTTTACCTCATTGAATCCTCCAAACTGTTCTATCAGAAAACACTATTCAGCTCAATTTTCAGGTCAGGAAACTGGAGCTCCTGGCGGTTCAGGCTCCAAGAGGGGAGTGAAGACCTTGGGGACTCCTGGGTGGGAATGGGAGAAGGGGGCCTGGTGCTGCTAAGTTGACACCCACTCCAAGACTTGTCTGACTCACCCAAGTTGTACCTTTTTCTGTGCGAATTACTGCTTCTTGCTTTGATAATATCAAACCCAGTGCTGTGACTGATTTCTTCTTTTTATTTCCTCACCAAGAGGATGTAGAACAAAGGAAAGGCTTCCCATCTTCCTGCCAGCTCAGAAGGGATGATCCAAATATGGCAAGTCTCTCTTTAAGAAAGAAAGGCCAGGACTTCTAAAAATGCAAGCGTAGATGCCACACCAGCAATGGCTGGTGATGGGGGTCCACTGACTCCTATGGAAAGACCCTGGATAGTGCGAAAGACTTGGGTGGTGTGCTGCTTGACCATGTGCAGGACCCAGGTTCGAGCCCGGCCGCCACTGAGTTGGAAGAAACCTTGGTGCTGTGGTCTCTTTCTCTCTGCCTCACTACCCCTTTATCTTACCTAAGGGATAGATGTTATAAAAAAGATTCAAGAGGACCAGGTGACGGTGAACCTGGTTGAGCACAGATATTACAATGTGCAAGGATCCAGGCTCGAGCCTCTGGCTCCCCACCTGCAGGTGAAAAGCTTCAGGAGTGGTGAAGCAGGCCTGCAGGTGTCTATCTTTCTCTCCCCCATCTGTCTCTCCACCCCCTCTCAGTTTCTATCTGTCCTGTATTTTAAAAAGGGGGGGAATTGCCATGGGGAGCAGTGGATTTGTAGTGCTGGCACCTAGTCCCAGAGATAACCCTGGTGGTAAAATAATAATAACAACAGCAATAATAAGTAAATTAATAAGAGAAGTGGCCAGGGTGGTGGCTCATCAATTAGAGTGCTGAGTGCTGGACTTTGTGTGGTTCCAAGTTCAATCTCTGGGCCCATATATATCACAGCGATGGTGTGTGTGTGTGTGTGTGTGTGTGTGTGCGCGCGCATGCGCGCGCATCTTTAAAAACACAAAATGAAGAGTTGAGTGAGTGTTTAGGTTTGTGTTGGGGCAGGGAAAGGGGGAGAATTCAGGTGTTGATGATCCGCTGAGAAGCCATCCATTCATTCAAATATCCACACAATCGCTCAGTCATATTTATTGAGGGCCCACTCTATGCCAGGACCTTCTCAAGGTGTTTAAGGCAGAGTCATGAACATGACAGATGATGTCTTCCAGCAAAGAGTGTTTATTCTAGCAGATGGGAAGGGTGCAGAGAGCTGAGTGGTGAGTCGATCTTTTTTTTTTTGTATGTGTAATTAGAAGGAGTAGCAATTGTCTCTGGGCTTATATAGGAAAGGGAGATTGGGTAACTGCATGGACGGGGAGTGGGGGGAATCAGATTAGTCTTCTCCAAAGGGGACAGACATTGAATTTCTACTCTAAAGGACAGTTATTGTGGATGGGATTCACTAACAGATGCCGGTGACAGTGGCGGAGACAAGGGAGCTCAAGAACTGATGGGGGTAGACAACAGGATGGAGGGTCTTTCTCCATCACCAGACGGTCACCCTGGTGCCCAGGACATTCCTCTCCCTGCAGGGAACGAACACCGTGCATTCACTGCCCTGCAGATTCTTTTTTATTATTATTTATTTTTTTATTTATTTAAAAAAGGAGACATTAACAAAACCATAGGATAAGAGGGGTACAACTCCACACAATTCCTACCGCCAGCTCTCCGTATCCCATCCCCTCCCCTGATAGCTTTCCCACTCTCTATCCCTCTGGGAGCATGGACCCAGGGTCGTTGGTTGTGGGTTGCAGAAGCTGGAAGGTCTGGCTTCTGTAATTGCTTCCCCGCTGAACATGGGCGTTGACTGGTTGATCCATACTCTGACCTCTCTGGTGATCTGGAATCCCTTCGAGAGTCTGGTGGAAACCCTGCCAATTTATCTTGAGACAATGTGCATGAGAAACACAGTAGAGCCTTCTCGGGGCCTCAGTACCTCCATAGTGTCCCTGCAGCGTCTCTAGAACTCTCTCCGCCAGCATCCCCAGCTCCAGCCCTGCCCATTGAGCTATTTCTGGGAAGAGGCCCTGCTCTCTCCAACCTCTCTGTTATAGCCTGTGAACCCCCCTCCCTGGGGTCTGGGGCTCTCTATGCCTTCACCTCCTCTCCTGGAGGACTCTTAGCAGTGCTTCGAGACTCAGCTCAGCCAGTGCTCCCAGGAATCTTGCCACAGTGTCCCTTGGGCTGGGTCAAGGACCCTCATGGGAGCTCCCTCATTTAGCACCAATCACCCTGAATCGGGGACTTTGCTGGATGGTTTGTCCTTCTCCTGCAGGTGGGTTGAGTTCTATCAGTGAAGGTGCTGTGGCTGCAGTCAGTCCCCGAGTAGTGCAGTGCCGTGCTCCATGTGTCTTTCTCAGGTCCCCCAAAAGTTGGCACCCTAGCCCAGCTGCTTCGACTCTGTGCGTGCATGGACCCAGACTCCATGGGGTCTCCAGGCAAGGGCTCTGATTCACTGTGCTGGTCACCCATCTATCTTCTGGTTCCCACCCTGAGTCACGGAGGCTGGAGTCTACAGAGTGACTGGCTCCAGAGGAACCTCACCCTACTGGCTGTTTCTCGAAGTGCTGGGGATTGAACTCAGGACCTCACGCTTGCAAACCCCCGTGCTCTACTGCGGTGCCACCTCCTGGTTCACAAGACCCTTGGGTGATTTTGGAAAAACACTGGGACACACTGCTTCACATTTTTATTTATTTTTATCGGGGGGAGATTTATGGTTCACAGTCAATAATAAAATACAGTCACAAAAAAACAAAATACAGTCGTTTGTCCCAAGCACTTGAGCAAAAACTATTTCATTTAAAGATGTATTGAGTTTGTGTGAGAGAGAGGGATCAACAGATACAGAGACAGAGCCAGAAAAGCATCACTCCATCAATATGTGGTGCTGGGAATTAAACCCAGGGGCTCATGTATTCAAGCCCATAGATCTACCCACTGAGCCAGCAACCATAAAACTGTCTTCATTTCATTCCTGTTCACTCCAGGCCTTCCTACCCCCACACTTTCTGGCTTATAGTCAGAAAGATTTCTGTGCAGTGGCTGGGCAGTAGCACTCAACGTTTAAGCACACATAGCACTATGTACAAGGACCCGGGTTCGATGCCCTGCTCCCCACCTGCAGGGGAGACACTTCACAGGTGGTGAAGCAGGTCTGCAGGTGTCTGTCTTCCTCTTCTCCTCTCTGTCTCCCCCTCCTCTCTCTATTTCTCTCTGTCCTGTTACATAAAAGAAAACCAACCAAACAAAAAAATAAATAAATACCGCGGGGAAGCAGTTAGAGGCATAGCGCTGGCACCAAGTCCCAGTGATAACCCCTTATAAGACTTCTGTGCTAGTGTTAGAAAACTTGACTGCCAAGAAGGGGGCTTTTTAGGACTGGGGGCAACCAGTCCCTGTCACTTTGCTTTATGGTGCCCTCTGGCTTCTCCTTTCTGTTTTCTGGGGCCCATGTCTGGGGTTGCTGGGAAGTCTGGGAGTCCAGTTACAACTCTGTCATGTCCTCAATGCCGTGCCACTTTATGCTGCTCCTGAACCCAGCTTCACGTTCCTGCGCATGTACAATGAGAGGTAGACTCCTCAGGCAGTTAAATACAGAATCACCATATTCTTTCTCATCGTAGATCCAAAAGAGTTCAAAGCGGGGGCTCCATGGAACACTTATGAACCAATATTCTTGGTGGCATTATTCATGGAAGCCAAAGGGTGAAAACAAGTCAGGTGTATGGATTTAAGAGAGAGGCAGATACACACAAAGGGAAAGTTACTCAGCCTGTAAAAGGAGTAGATGCTTCTTACATTTTGAATGTAATGTGTATTTCCTTTTGTAAAGCGATCATGCAAATTTGATAGCTGATTCTTTAGAGATGTGTCTGCATGACAAAAAAAAATCCTTACAGCCTCTATTTATGTCATTGATTTTTATTTTTGAAGTTATATTGTTTATGGAGACCCGATATCCAGGAAGGAGCTTTACTTAGAAGAGTCACTCACCTGAGTGGATGGAGGGAGGGGCCTTGAGCCTGGGCTGAGAAGGGACATTCATGTGTGGTCTCCAAGTTCCTGTATCTATGATGATCTCTTCTCCCCCCCCTTCCCTGCTCCCCACCTACCTTTTTTATTATTATTTCTTTATTGGGGGATTCATGCTTTACAGTTGACTGTAAATACAATAATTTGTACATGCATAACAATTCCCAGTTTTCCACATAACAATTCAACTCCCACTAGGTCCTCCTCTGCCATTATGTTCCAGGACCTGAACTCTCCCTGCCCCACACACACCAGAATCTTTTACTTTGGTGCAATATACTAGCTCCAGTCCATGTTCTGCTTAGTGTTTTCCCTTCTGATCTTGTTTTTCAACTTTTGCCTATGAGTGAGATTATCCCATATTCATCCATCTTACTTAACATGATATCTTCAAGCTCCATCCAAGATGGGGTGAAGAAGATGAAATCACCATTTTTAGTACCTGAGTAGTGTTCCATTGTGTATATAGACCACAACTTGCTCAGCCACTCATCTGTTGTTGGACATCTGGGTTGCTTTTAGATTTTGGCTATTACAAATTGTACTGCTATGAACATGGGTGTACACAGATCTTTTTGGATGGTTGTATTTGGCTCCTTAGGATCTATCCCCAGGAGAGGAATTTTAGGGTCATAGAGTAGGTCCATTTCTAACCTTCTGAGAGTTCTCCAGACTGCTGTCAACAGGGTTGGACCAATTGACACTCCCACTCACCTTCTCCACCACCCCCAACCCTCCTCTGTCCAGCCCCATTAAATATTTTGAGCTCTTTGCCTGCAGCAAGCTTGTTTGGGCTTCTGAACACATGTGGGTTTCCTGTCTGTCTCTTTCCTTCTTCTCTTTGCCTAACCTTGCTTTCCCCAAGGAAAACTGAAGGCTGACTCTACAGAGTGTCCCAAACAGCCCACTCAGTGGAAGGGCCCTCTCCTCTGAGCTCCCTTGGGGTCTATATGTATGGGTGGCTATTCTGGGGGTAGGGGAGTCTCAGGGTGGGATTGTCATGGGGGTCCATGCTTCTTTCCTCCACCAAGTTCAGTGATTGAAAGGAAGGACTTCCTGGGAGTCGGGTGGTAGCGCAGCAGGCTAAGCGCAGGTGGCGCAAAGCGCAAGGACCGGCATAAGAATCCTGGTTCGAGCCCCCGACTCCCCACCTGCAGGGGAGTCGCTTCACAAGCGGTGAAGCAGGTCTGCAGGTGTCTGTCTTTCTCTCCCCCTCTCTGTCTTCCCCTCCTCTCTCCATTTCTCTGTCCTATCTAACAACGATGACATCTATAACAATAATAATAACTACAATAAGAAAACAACAAGGGCAACAAAAGGGAATAAATAAATAAATAAATAAATATTTTTTAAAAAAAAGAAGAGGAGAAAGGACCTCCTATGTGCTGGGCGCCACCCAAGAGAGTAGTCATGTCCAGGGGCTAAAGAGGCAGGAGGCTGCTTGCTGGTAGGGAGAAAGAACATACACATAGTTGCAGCATGATGGTGACAGGTGGGGTAAAGATGAAGCAAAAGATAAACAAGTTTGCAGGGGAAGAGAAGGGTATCAGAGCAAGTAGGATTGCAACCGCAGTCTGAACCAGGAAGAGTCAGTGTTTTCAAATCCTGAGGGTTGAGAGGGGCAGGAAAGAACTCAGCAGATAGAGTGCGTACTTTACCTTGCCTGAGGACCTGGGTTCAAGTCTCAGTCACCACAGGGGAGCAGCTGCGGGTGGGGGCGGGGAAGCTTCAGGAGCAGTGAAACCCTCCTGTGGTGTCTCTCTTTCCCTCTCTGTCACTCACCCTCTATCAAAAGAAAGAGAGAAAGAACAGAAGGAAGAAACGAAGGGAGGGAGGGACAGAGGGTGGAAGAAAAGAAGGGAGGAAGGAAGGAAGGAAGGAAGGAAGGAAGGAAGGAAGGAAGGAAGGAAGGAGTTTGGGGTTTGGGTGGTGGCACACCTGGTTAGGCACATGTGTTACTGTGCACAAGGATCTCACTTCCCACGTGCAGTGGGGCTGCTTCACAAACAGTGAAGCAGGTCTTCAGGTGTCTTTATCTCTCCATCTCTATCTCCCCCTCCCCCCTCAATTTATTTATTTATTCCCTTTTGTTGCCCTTGTTGTTCTATTGTTGTAGTTATTATTGATGTCATTGTTGTTGGATAGGACAGAGAGAAATGGAGAGAGGAGGGAAAGACAGAGAGGGGGAGAGAAAGACAGACACCTGCAGACCTGCTTCACCGCCTGTGAAGTGACTCCCCTGCAGGTGGGGAGTTGGGGGCTCCAACCGGGATCCTGATGCTGGTCCTTGCGCTTTGTGCCACCTGCGCTTAACCCACTGCGCTACCGCCCAACCCCTCACCCCCAATTTTTCTTTGTCTTATCAGAAAGATAAAAAAAAAGTAAAAAGGTATGTTGGAATGTTTTTAAAAACCCCTTCTGTTTCATTTGGTTTAAATCCCCCCTGCTTAACACTGCATTCTATTTACATAACCACTTCTTCTTCTTCTAGCGTTTGCCCTTCTTCCATAGCCAGTCAACAGCGTCAGGTTGAGCCTAATATAAAGTTTCGAGACCTCCTTTGAATCTGGAGAGGTGGCAGTCGTTGACTATGTGGGTCATAGTCTGTCTGGAGCCGCAGGGGCAGTTCGGGTCGTCTCTGGCTCCCCAGCGATGGAACATAGCGGCGCACCGGCCATGGCCTGTTCGATAGCGATTGAGGAGGGCCCAATCATAACGTGCTAGGTCAAAGCCGGGTTGACGCTTGCAGGGGTCTGTGATGAGGTGTTTGTTCTTTACCTCAGCTGACTGCCAGCTCTATTTCCAAGAGACTGGAACAGAGAAGTTCAGTGTAGGCATAGGGGACCAGATTGGGTGACGAGACGTCAAGCGTTGGACAGGGTGGATGAAGATATCCGCGTATATTGGCAGGTCTGGTCGAGCGTAGACGTGGGAAATGAACTTAGATGATGCCGCATCCCGACGAATATCTGGCGGGACGATGTTGCTAAGAACTGGCAGCCATGGAACCGGGGTGGAACGGATGGTTCCAGAAATGATCCTCATGCAGGAATATAATTTGGAATTGACCAAGTGGATATGGGGGCTACGGAACCATACTGGGGCACAGTATTCTGCAGTGGAATAGCATAATGCCAGAGATGATGATCGTAGTGTGGAAGCACTCGCGCCCCATGAGGAGCTGGCCAGTCTTGCCATGATGTTATTCCTTGCGCCCACCTTTGCTGCAGTTTTTATGAGATGTTCGTGAAATGACAGGGTGCGATTGAGAGTAACGCCAAGATAGACTGGCTGGGCTTCATGCCGGATTCTCGTATTGTCAAGCTGCACATTAAGCTCACGCGAGGCCGAGGCATGGTGTAGATGGAAAACAGATGATACCGTTTTTGCAGTGCTAGGGATTAGTCATCATTTTTTACAGTAATCAGATATCAGAGACATGTCTTTCATGAGTGTTTCCTCGAGGATGTCGAACTTTGATACATAACCACTGTATTCTATTTACATAACCACTGCTGTCTATTTACATAAATCACTTTTACATTTACATAAAGCACCACCTTGCCTCCAAGGCATTGGTGGTTTAGTGGTAGAATTCTCACCTGCTCCACCCCCTCTCCTTGTCACACCCTGATTTTCACCAGTCACTTTTCTCTCCACCCTCTCTGCGTCACATCCTGTTCACACCCTACTTGGGAAGTATATATAAAAGACAACATTGTTCGTTTTAGTTAGTTGTTAGTTTAGTCTAGCTTGGTATAGATTGCGCTGTGTCCTGCATGAATAAAGAGATACTGCGTACAGCTCAACCATGAGTCCCTGGTCGTCTGTCTCCCGTCAGTGAAGCTCAGCCCGACAAAGGTAAAAATGACCGATGGGAGCACACGATGGATTTGTGTGCTAGCCATGAGTTCCAGTGATTGGTGGCAAATTAATTAATGAAAATGAATTAATTAAAAGAAAGAACTCACCAGAAGCAGGGAAATTGTGCAAATAGAGAATTTTAGCAATAACCCTGGTGACAAAAAAAAAAAAAAAAAAAAACGAAAGAAATAATCAAGCAAATAAGCAAACGAACAAATCCGGAGATCCAGGGTTCCAGGCAGATAGAATAGCATGTGCAAGGCTTAGACGTGGCAAGCAGAGCAGCAGGGTTGAGAGACAGTTGTGAGAGTAAAAGCAGATGTCCTGCTGCTACTCTCCCTCAGATCCCTCCTCAGAACCATCTCTGTCCCCTTCTCAAAAATAAAAAAGCATCTTTGATCATGGGACTCTGCTGTCATGAGCTGGGCCTGACCTCCAAACACTCTCCTTCTAAAGCTCAACCATGCAACCTTGTTCTCAGACTTGAACTGAGTCAGAGTCACCTGGAGGGCTGGTCAAATCACAGCCTGGTCTGTGGTCACCCAGACTCCATATGCATTTAATATGTATGGAGGTATATGTGTGTGTATTGGGTTGTTGGAAACGCTGTGGCGCATTTTTGCTTAAGAAAATATGTCATGATTTTTCTAACAGCCCGATATTTATTGCCACCAGGGTTATTGCTGGGGCTTGGTGCCTGCATGACTCCATTGCTTCTGGTAGCCATATATTTTTTCCCTTTATGATAAATGGTGAGAGAGGGGTGAGGGGAGAGAAAGAAAGAAAGAAAGAAGAGAGAGAGAGAGAGAGAGAGAGCCAGAGACAGCACTACAGCAATGCTCATGAAACTTCCTCCCTAAAAAGACTCCCATGTGGTGGCTGGGGCTGGAACCCAGGTCCTTGCACATGCTAATGTGTGCGTTTATCATAACACCTAAGCCACCTGCTGGCCCCTGAGATTCCCTGTTTCAATACCTCTTAAAGACCAGACAGCACATGTGTAGGCCAGGGCCATCCTTTGGGCTGCTAGTTCAAGACCACTTCTGCCTGTTAACCTGTTAGGGTTAGGAGCCAGGTTTGTCAGGGAGGACAGGAATCCTGCCTCGTTGGGCCTTTGGTGCCCTGTAGCCCCTCATCCCAACACCCCTTGAAAGGAGATGGGGTGGGGAAGCTTGTTGGAATTCTCCCCGTCACATCAAACCCAGAGGGATTAAAACACACACACACACAGAACACTCCTCCACTTTGCAAACAGCAGCATCCAGTGGCATAGTTATCCCAGTCACCCTCCACCCCAAGATCAGTGAAAGGTAATGTTGACCCCGGGCTCTGACCACAGAATCTCAGAGAGCCCGTCCCTTCACACACAGCAGCCTGAGAGAAGACTGCGAGGGCATCCATCCAGGGCTGGTGCACAAGGAAAAGGTCAAACGCTCCCCTGAAGTAATTCTGGGCTTTGGGGGTGTTGGGAGCTGACAGAGAATCTGGCCTGGAGGGAAATGATGCATTACCAGCTGTGGTCACATCACAACATACACTATTGACTTTTTTTGTTTGTTTGTAATTATTTCAGTAGTGGCTTGCGGGCCTGTGGCGAGGCAGGAGAGAGCGTGCACATAGCTGCCACCTTGTCCCCAAGTGTAGGGTGTCATGCCTTCCCTGCAGCCTCCCCGCGCAGCCCAGGCAGACGGAGTCAGAGAAATAGCCATTCAGGTTCTTCTTCTTGCTTGTCCTCTTATTTATTTATTTTTTTATCCTCCCAACCAAAGGTCAGCTGCTTTTGTCTTCTGCTTCAGAGCATTCCAGAAGAGAATAGTGCATTCTTCTCAGTAGAAAAGCAGCAGCAGGCAAGACAAAGCAAGCTGCACTCAGAACTTGCTTCCTATCTTTCAAAGCTGAAGGCGCTGGAGGCCCTCTTATAAGTACACACACATACGCACACACGCACACACACACACACACACATACACACACACACACACACGTCGTGTGCCGTGACTAATGGGGGAAGCATTATTGTGATTATTATTATTTTTTTTTTTTGCCAGAGCACTGCTCAGCTCTGACTTATGGTGGTGTGGAGCATTAAACCTGGGACTTTGGAGTCTCAGGCATGAGAGTCTCTTTGCATAACCATTATGCTCTACCCCCCTGAGGGGAAGCTTTTAGATGCAAAACGTGCTTCTCTGAAGGCAGTGTCCTTCCTATCTTCCTGTAGATAAGCACACCCTGACACATGATGCTGGTTCTGTGTGGCAGTGAGATGCCCACAGCACATTTAGGCCAAAACCGTGTTGCTCGTAAGCAAAGAAATTTGGGTGACACGTCTCTTTTCTTTAAATATTTTACTTAGTTATTGGATTTAGAAAAAAAATAGAAAGGGATGGGGAAAAGAGATGGTGAGACACCTGCAGCCCTCCTTCACCACTCACAAAGCACATGCCGGTGAAGACCTGAGGGCTTGAACCTTGGTCCTCGCGCACTGTGACGTGTGCACTCAGCCAGGTGCTCCACCACCCAGCCCCTGGATGACACATCTCTGCACAAAAGGGACTGTCCTGTCAGATGGTGGCCGTCCCCTTTTCCAGCCCCCCCCCAAAAGACTGTGCCAGGCCACCACATGCACAGGGAGAGGGGACAGTGAGCCCCGGATCTGAGTAGCTTTAATCCAATTTTGGGGAGTCCTGGAGCTCTTGGTCTCACCTGTGCTCTTACTTAACGATTTGCAATTTAAAAAAAAATGGAATCAATCGGAGATATCATTTGTCTCTGTGTTTATTTGTTTGTAGCACTGGGAAATGAACCCAGGGCCTTGTGTATGCTCAGTATCATAGCCAGTTAGCCTCCCCAAGCCTATTGTTTGATTAATTTTTGAGGGATCAAGAGAGGGGGCTGGGGAGATAGCTCCCTTTTCCATGTGTGTGTGTGACCGAGATTCAAACCCGACCAGCAAGCACTGCACTGAAGGAAGCTCTGATACTGTGATATCTCTCTCTCTGTGTATGTGTTTTGTGTGTGTGTGTGTGTGTGTGTGTGTCTATCTCAGTAAAGAGATTGAAGGAGAGAGAAAAGAGAGGAAGAGGGAGACAGTACAGCATGGCTTCACCATTGATGGAGCTCCCTCTGGTGCTCCATGGTGTTCCCATGTAGAGCTGGGGCTCAAACCCAGGGCCTCCTTGCATGGCAATACATTGCTTTACAGGTGACTTGACACTGGGGGCACTTTTAAATGTAGGTGTAAACCTAGAGTGTTTACAAAAATGATGTCATTTATTTTAATACACACACACCCAGAGCACTGATCAGCTCTACCTTAGGGTGGTAGCCAGGGTGAACGTAGGACTTTCAGGTCTGGTGCATTGCCATTGCTCTGTCTCCCTGCCCCTGACGTTCTAACATGTTCATGTGGAGAGGGAGGAAGAGTGGGGAGGGCAGAATGTGAATCAGACTTGCCTCAATATATCTTTTTGTTTGTTTGTTTGATTGTTTTAGTTTTGACTTTAGATCCAGATGAACATGTGACATAATTAAACAATAAAATTATATTGAAAAGTAACCCTAGAAACTAGACAGAAAAGTAAAGAAATAAGGGGACTGGGCACTGGTGCACCCAGCTGAGTGCATATTCATTACCATGTATAAGGAGCTGGGTTCAAACCCACCACCTGCAGGGGGAGCTTCACAAGCAGTGAAACAGGATTGCAGGTGTCTCTCTTCCTCTTTTCTGCTCTCCCTCGCTATTCCCCCCATCTCAATTTCTCTTTATCCTATGAAAATAAATTTAAAACTTTTAAATGGTAAAAAAATAAATATAAACCTTGTGAGATCTTATTTCAATTAACTTTTTTAGAAAGTGTGTGTATGTATATAAGTAGTATCTTTTGTTTATATAGTTAATGGGGCCTTATACATGTATGATTCCACTGCTCCTGGTGACATTTTTTTTCCTTTTAATTTCAGATAGCGGCACACATACAGAGAGAGAGAGAGAGAGAGAGAGAGAGAGAGGGAGAGGGAGCGGGAGAGGGAGAGAGAGAGAGAAGGAATGATATTATAACACTACTTCACCATTTATGGAACTTCTTAAACCCTGACTGGTGCTCCCTTGTGGTGCCAGGGACTTGAACTTGGGTCCTTAAACTTCCTAAAATGTGCACACTAC
Organism: Erinaceus europaeus; assembly: GCF_950295315.1. NCBI lineage: Eukaryota > Metazoa > Chordata > Mammalia > Eulipotyphla > Erinaceidae > Erinaceus > Erinaceus europaeus. Next base: position 7,545,845 of record NC_080167.1, on the reverse strand, counting down.
CTCCCACATCCCCCTTGAAAACATTAAACTGATTTCAGTAATCATATAGATAGAAGTCAAAGTCTTAATGTCCTGAAATGGACAGGTGTGTTCTGTGGGTCAAAGAAAATGAGTGATTATGTTGGTGTCACTAAGTGTGAAGATTTTTAGCACATCAGAATGGACTTACACATGCAAGACTTAGAATTTGTAATAAAACAACACAGTAGCTCTTGAACTAGAAATATCAGTAACTCTCACAATATATTTGTTGTCATAAATTTTCCCAAGTCTGTACACTGCAAAGTTCCAGAAACCAGGGCTAATTAACCTGGCAAGGTGATCATCCCAGCCCTACCCCACTCCCCACCCCGCACCCCCGTATGCACTGAAAGGAACCATTGCTGCTTAGAGAAATGACTGGCTCTACTTTCATGGCAGGAGATGTGTAGGAGAGTGGGGCATGTGACAGCTCGACAGATTCGAAAGCAAAGTCATCAGAGGGTCATGTCAGAGAACTTTGGAACCAATTAAATAGCTGGTAAAGCATGCACATGTTACCTTGCCTGATGACCCTGGTTCAAGCCCCATGTCTCTGCCAGCAAGGGGAGAAGCTTCATGAGAAGTGAAGCAGTGCTGCAGGTGTATCTCTCTCTCTCTTTTTTCTCTCCCTCTCTCTTCCTCCTCTCTATTTCTGTCTCAATAAGGGGGGAGGGATAGCTACCAGATTAGTATATTCATCATGCATGCAGCAAACCTTGGCATTAACCCTAGATAATGTACCAACTCATTATGCTTTAAGCTCATAAGCAAAGGGGAAAAAGATCAAGTATTTATTTGGCCTTTTCTATACCAGTGATGCCTAAGCTGCCCAAATAGTTGAGGATGGACATTTCTCCATGGAAGTGTTGCAGCTGAGGCATGAAAAATAAATAAATGATAGATTAAAATGCTGCCATCGTTCAACCCCTAATAAATTAATAAATTAGGCAGAGGTCTTCAATGTCAGCCAACATCTTAAGAAAAGGGAAAATTAAATCATACATTTTTAACCTCCCAGAGGAATTTCAATCTGATTAAACTTCTTTTTTTTTAATTTTTTTAAATTTATTCCCTTTTGTTGCCCTTGTTGCTTTATTGTTGTAGTTATTATTGTTGTCGTCGTTGTTGGATAGGACAGAGAGAAATGGAGAGAGGAGGGGAAGACAGAGAGGGGGAGAGAAAGACAGACACCTGCAGACCTGCTTCACCGCCTGTGAAGCGACTCCCCTGCAGGTGGGGAGCCGGGGTTCGAACCAGGATCCTTATGCCGGTCCTTGTGCTTTGCGCCACCTGCGCTTAGCCCGCTGCGCTACAGCCCGACTCCCTCTGATTAAACTTCTAGATCTCACGATTACTTAACAAGAAGCAGAGGGTGGAGAGAAGCCTGTCGCCAGTGTGAGAGGCACCAAGTCAGAAAAATATGATATGAGAAACCCTGCTAGACATATAACCTAGGTGTGTGTGGAGGGGGGAGAGGAAGAAAGAGGGGAGAAGGGAGAGAGGAAGAGAGAAAGCGAGAGGGAGAGAGAGTAGGAGAGAGAGAGGAAGACAGAGAGGAAGAGGGAGAAGCAGAGAGGATGAGAGAGAAAAAGAGGAAGAGCGAGAGAAAGAGGAGAGAGAGGAAGAGAGAAGAGAGAGGGGAAGAGAGAGGGGAGAGAAAGAAGAGAAAGGATGAGAGAGAGAAAAAGAGGAAGAGCGAGAGAAGGAGGAGACAGAGGAAGAGAGAAGAAGAAAGAGGGGAAGAGAGAGAAGAGAGGATAAGAGAGAAAAAGAGAGTGAGAGAAAGAGGAGAGAGAGGAGGAGAGGGAGAGAAGAGAGAGGATGAGAGAGAGTAAGCGGAAGAGAGAGGAAGAGAGAGAGAGAAAGAGAGAGAAAGGGGAAGAGGGGGGGTTAGATAAAGAGACAGAATGAAAAAGACTTTCCTTCCATTTCTTGAGGGCCGGGCTCAAACCTTGGTTGTGCACATGGCAAAGCAAGACACGATCTAAGTGAGCCATTTCACCAATCTCTCTTCTTTGGATCCCGAGCTGCAAAGGTCCTTCAGAATCTCTTTAACTTCTGCTCCTGAGTGCCTGGATTTGCAAATCGTAGACTCTCTTCCCTTGGTCTTTTGGGCTTCCCAAACCAATTGCCAGTCTGTGTGGAGCGTTGCCTGCACCACCTAACAGTCAGTGCTGGCACACTCACTGGGCGTCCTAAGATTCAGCTCGGTTCTGACACTGTCTACCTTGAAATGTCAGCACGTTTTGCAAAGGGCAAAGGTTCACTCCTCAAAGATTGTCCCCTTGACTCTTTGATTGAGACTCCAGTCTCAAGTGCATGTTGTTACCTGTACGTCTAACCAACTGGTCATAAATCAAGGGGTCTCGTGAACCCCATCCTGAGGGCTAGTTTGGTAAGTCCACTTACAGCACTTAGAGGAACACTGTACTTACCTGAGTACTGGATTATTCTAAGAGGGTGTGATTGAAGCACATGGTGAAATGTCAGATAGCAGGTGCAGAAGACAAAATATGGGACAAGGGTGTGGAGTTCTCAGCATCTTACTCCAGGACTCCTGCTACCTCCAGATCTCTATGTGTTAGGCACCCTAGAAGCTCTCTGAGCCCCAGGCTTTGGCGGGGGTGGGGTGGGGGTGGGTGTTTATGGAGGCTTCATTATACAGCCACGATTGATGAACTCATCGACCACTGATGACTAACTCACCCTCATCCCCATCCCCTTCCTCAGGAGGCCTGGAGGTGGGACTGCAAAATGCTAACTGTCTAATGATGTGGTTGGCTCCACTGGTATCCGGACAGAGAGACAGACAGACGAAAGAGAGTGAAAGAGACCACAGCAGCAAAGTTTCCTTCAATGTGGTGGGAGCCAGGCTCGAACCTGGGTCATGCTCAGGGCAAAACAGCACACTCTCCAATATCCAAGTGAGCTATTTCACTGTCTAGGTGGAGTTCAAGAGTCACCTCTTGGGCTGGGTAGATAATGCAGTAGATAATGCCCGGGGGTGGCATTTGGTAAGTCCCAGGTTTGCAGGTTCTATCCCTGACATCACCAATAGCCAGAGCTGAGTGTTGCTCTGATCATAAAAAAAAAAAAAAAGGCAAACAGACAAAAAACACCAGACAAACAGAAAAGGCAAAAGTTACCTCACAGTATCAGAACAAAAGACACTCATGTTATTTTCATAACTTAGGAGGTTCCAGGAATTTTGCAATCTTTGAGGAGTGAACCTTTGCCCTTTGCAAAACGTGCTGACATTTCAAGGTAGACAATATCAGAACCGAGCTGAATCTTAGGACACCCAGTGAGTGTGCCAGCACTGACTGTTAGGTGGTGTAGGCAACCCTCCGCACAGACTGGCAATTGATTTGGGAAGCCCAAAAGACCAAGGGAAGAGAGTCTACGATTTGCAAATCCAGGAATTTTACAAGTCCTGTGCTGAAGACACGGGGGGGCAATGGGTGGGTGGGGGGTGGTGACACACCCGGTTAAATGCAGATAATACTAAGTGCAAGCATCCAGGTTCAAGCTCCTAGCTCCCCACCTGCAGAGGGTCCGCTTCATGAGCGGTGAAGCAGGTCTGCAGGTGTCTATCTTTTTCTTTCCCTCTCTCCTTCTCCTCCTCTCTCAATTTCTCTTTGCCTTAGTCAATAAAATGGGGATGGGTGGGAAATGGCCTCCAGGAGCAGTGGATTCCTAGTGCCAGCACCAAGCCCCAAGGATCCTGGAGCAAAAAGAAAAAGAAAAAGAAAAAGAAAGAAAGAAAGAAAAAACAACACAGGGGCAAAGACTAAACATGTATTTCCCATTATGAATCCCAGCTTCTCCCCTGGTCTTCCTCACCCATTTGGAAGCACAAGAGCAGTACTGATCAGGCAAAGAAGCTCCCTCTAGAGGCAACTGGCAATGTGATTGTATATGAAATGCAAGCTCTGAGCAATGCCTCCTGACTTGTCCACAGAGCATATTGAGAGCCCAGAAAGAGTGCTGTGACTGATTAGTGATGTCTGTCACCATACAAGGCAGGGGTAGGAAGAAAGGGTCACACATGTGATTTAGACTTCAGATCTGGCTTCTCAATGCAAATCAAAATCCATAGCTTCCATCTGAGTATAAAGATTTGGCTGTTGACATGCTGGTTAGTGAATTCTAACACATGCCACGACTGTTCCGTCCTCTGTGCTGCGCCACGAGGCTGGCATGGCCAGGACCCCATAGTGTTCTTTCTGGGGCAAGACCTCAGAATCTTTCTTCACATAATCTTTATTATATATATATATACACACACACACAAAGAGCTTTATACTTATTATTGGATATAGACAGAAAGAAACTGAGAAGGAAAGAGGAGGAAATAGAGAGACACCTGCAGCACTGCTTCTCCATTTGTGAAGCTTCCCCTTGCAGGTGGGCAGTGGGGGCTTGAAACCAGGTCCTTGTTCATAGTAACATGTGCGCTCAGCTGGATGTGCTACTGACCAGCCCCTCTAAAATGTTTTTTTAGGGAGTTGGGTGGTAGCGCAGCAGGTTAAGCACGCATGGCTTAAGGCGCAAGGACCGGTGTTAGGATCCTGGTTCGAGCCCCCGGTTCGAGACCCCAGCTCCCCACCTGCAGGGGAGTCACTTCACAGCTGGTGAAGCAGGTCTGCAGGTGTCTATCTTTCTCTCCCCATCTCTGTCTTCCCCTCCTCTCTCCATTTCTCTCTGTCCTATCTAACAATGATGACATCAATAACAACAATGATAATAACTACAACAACAATGAAAAACAACAAGGGCAACAAAAGGGAAAATAAATATAAAAATGGTTTTTTTTTTAGAAAGTTTCTACCAACTGAATAGTGTCGGCACTTCAGAGCCGAGAAAGTGGAGAGGGGGACAAATGTTAGGTGACAGGCTCCCAGGTAAATGAACTTCTTCAGGGGAAGGGTCATGTCACCTTTAGCACCCGATGCTCTGTGCTCAAGACTGTGCCTAACTGAGTCTGGGCACCAAACAGTGGTTACTGAACCAAATATGGCCAGTTTAAGGTACCTGGAGATGGTAATTCCAACAGTATCAGTAAAAATAGTTATCACTTAATGGGTGTTTGTCATGAACTACTCCCTCTGCTAAGTCCTTTCCTGGTGATGTTTCATTTAATCCTTATAGTCATCATATCAAAGGTGCAGTAAATGACCAGGAAGGTAGCTTAATGGGTAGAGCACAGGACTTGCATGTTTAGGGCCCTGAGTTTGATCCCTGCCACTGCATCTGCTGGAGTAGTGTTTTGATCTCTCTCTCTTTCTCTCTCTCCCTCTCCCTCTTTCTCTCTCTCTCTCTCCTTCTCTCTCCCCCCTCTCTTCCATTAGAACAAATAAGTCAATTTAGACTAGTAGAATATATACCAAATACATTCATTTTGCAAAGGAAGAAAAGGAGGCAGAGGTTAGTAACTAGCAAAAGGTCATCCAGCTTAAAAAAAAAAAGTGGCAGAGTTGGGCTTCAAACCAACGATCTCTCTGAGTCCAGCACAGTCCAGCTGTGCTCTCAGCCACATGAATAATAGCTGTTGATCTTTCATCCTTAAACACTGTTCTGTGGCTTTTCTACATGTCCATCCCATTCACCCTTACAGCTAGTTCACTTAAACATCCTGTATTTCAATCTTCACAGATTCATCACATTACAAATAAGGAAACCCATGCCCTGAGCTTATTACCCAGGACTCCCAATTTAGAAGTTTCTAGACTGTGTGTTAAAGAAACAGTTCTCGGATGGGCTTGATTTAAAGTCACAGTTCTCAGCATCCTTTAAAATGACAGCGACTGGGAGTTGGGCTGTAGTACAGCGGGCTAAGCGCAGGTGGCGCAAAGCACAAAGACCGGCATAAGGATCCCGGTTCGAGCCCCGGCTCCCCACCTGCAGGAGAGTCGCTTCACAGGCGGTGAAGCAGGTCTGCAGGTGTCTGTCTTTCTCTCCTCCTCTCTGTCTTCCCCTCCCTCTCTCCATTTCTCTCTGTCCTATCCAACAACAACAACAACAATAATAACTACAACAATAAAAAAAAACAAGGGCAACAAAAGGGAATAAATAAATAAAATGACAGCGACTTCAAGGTGTCAGAGAGCATCAGAGAGAGATTGAGAACAAGGGAAGTGGGGACTAATGCTGATTTTTTCCACCTTCAAGTTCCCCATCCCTAAGCCTAACCCCCTTTTCCTGACCCTCAGAGCCCTGCTCCAGCCAGCAAGTGCAGCTCTAACCATCGGCCAGAAGGGGTCACTGTGGAGTGAGCAGCACTCTCAGATGCTCACAAAGCGGGTGCCCACGAAGATCCCAAAACACCCAAATCCCAGGGAGCCAAGCTTCTGAACTCCCTCTGGATCACTCTGGGGTTCCTTCTCATTTCTCTCCCTTCCTCCTTCTCTTTGTTTCCTGTCCCCGCCCACAGAACGTCTGAAGTCCACACTGGTGTCCTGGTCCCTTGGCTTTCTGTCACCAAGAAGCTGAGGTTTATGTCCATGGTGGCCCTAGCCTGCTGCCAGGAGCCTCAGGGTCCTCCTACCAGGGCTGCATAGCCAGAACTGGAAGGGAAGCAGCTTCCAACAAGGCCCCCTCTCCTTAATGAAAACCCCCAGCAGGGTGGTGGGGTGGGTGCTAGAGAAATTCTGTCCAGACTCTCTAACTCTTATTTGTTTGGAAACTTCCATTTTCTGAGATGATGAACTCAAAGACACAGAGACCAAGAAGTAACTATTACACTGCAATCTGCAGACAGCCTGCACACAAAAAGGAAAAAAAAATAGCACCCTCAAAGTATTTTCTAAGATGTATGTCTTCCCTGAGACAGACTGCTCTGGACAGTAGCTACTGCAGCTGAATTCTGCCTCTGGGGAGGGGCGTGGTGGGGCGGGGCTCTCTGGCCTGTGTGTGTGTGTGGGGGGGGTGTGGGTGTATGTTTTTGGAGGGGTGGGGGTGCCGGGGGCCCGCTGGATTCCAGGCACAAAGGAGTGACCTCTAGAGCACAGATGCCTGCTGTGCCCCTCTGCGGGCCGGCAGATGGCGAAAAGCCCAACTGGAGATGGGTTGTCTATCAAATGACACTTTCTGGGGCGGGCTGGGGGAGGTAGGAGAGGGAGAGCCTTGCTATGCCCTGGTTGTGTAAATGGAAAGCTGAGGGGACTCCCCCCCCCACACACACACACACCTTGTCGGGCCTGGGCTGCCCCTCCCAGAAGTGAGGTGTGGATGGCCAGGGCGGCCAGGTTTAAGTTGTTTCTCTCTGGGCTTGAATACAAGGGGTTCTGACAAGTCTTGCCAAGGGTGGCTAATGAGGGAGGGGTCCGGGCTGCTCCAGGGCGCTGTCAGAAGGGGGGGGCGACTTGAGGAGGGGGGGGCAGGGTCCTTCACCCTATTGGGGCGCCCGGATGGCTGCTCTGGGTGCTGCCAGTCTGTCTCCAGCTTGGGGACAGTGACAGGCGCACGCCCCGCCCTCTCTCCTCCCCAGACCTGCGGGCTTTTGTTATGCAGATGGAGGCAGGAGGCTGAAGGGGGGGGAGGGAAGACTGAGAGGGTGGGGGGAGCAAGTGCAGCTCTGGAGACCAGCCTCCTTCTCTTCCTCCCTCTCCCCTCCTTCCCTTCCTCCTCCTCCTCCAACGTCACATTGTGGAGAGACAAAACCCCGGGCGCGCCCGAGCGCACAGCACAGGCGCACGCACGGAGCCCGGTCCTGGTCCCGTCTCCCCAGCCTGACCCGCTCAGCCCAGCTCCACTCCCGGGCCTGGGGCCACCAGCTCCCCGCGCAGCCACAGCCAGACCCTCGGCAGCCAGGACGGCCTGGGTGGGGCCCCCCAGCCTGCTCTCTCTGCCCCACCCGCCCCGGCCTCCCGGCCTGAACCCCAGCTCACGCACCCCAGCCCTCCCAGGGCGCGCCCCGGCCGGGAAGCCTCGTTTCAGCACTTCGGACAGCGCCCGGGAGCGGGCTGCGGGGCCATGGCGAGTGTACAGCAGGGCGAGAAGCAGCTCTTCGAGAAGTTCTGGCGAGGAACCTTCAAAGCCGTGGCCACCCCGCGTCCCGAGAGCATCATCGTCGCCAGCATCACAGCCCGCAAGCCGCTGCCAAGGTGAGGACCTCCGTGAATGTGCTGAGCGCCCCCCACTTTCTGGCCTGGGCCCCAGAGACCGAGCCAGGAGGGGAGGTTGAGCGGCCTGTCATTCCCTTCCCTGCGCCGGAGCTGTGGAGAGGGGACAAGGATTCCTTGGGGACAGCTAAACATCATGGTCTGCTGTATCCTCAGGGTAGGCGGTGGAGGTGGGCTGTGGCTTGACGGAGAAACTTTTCTGGGTATCACAAAGCTCAGAGGACAGAGGGGGCAAAGGAGTGGGTGCTCTGAGGTGCTGGGGGGGGAGGTTTTACAGAAGCGGAGAAGGAAGGGTGCTCAGAGGCAGCGGCAGTTTGCTATACTCAGCTCAGAAACTAGAGCTCTGAACGTTTTGACAAAAGCCCATATGTTCTTCCCTCAAATACGCCCTCGGCAACACCATTCTCGCCTGCCTTTTTGGCCAGCCTTCTCTTCAGCATCCAAAACTCTGAGCCCAGAAATCAGGGAGGAGCCTCCCATGTGGGGGAAGATGTCTTGGGAGAGTTTGGTTTGGTTCCCCCCAACCTTCCCCTGACATTCCCTCCAAAGGATCCTATTGCTTCAAACTCGAGGAGAACAGACCTTTCAGTGGTGGTGGCAAACTGTATGGTGGGTTGGGTTGGGGGACAATAAGGAGAGAGAGAAAGGGAGGCAGAAAGAGGGAGGTGAGAGTAAGGGGTGAAGCCTAGGAGCATCTGAGATGCAAGAAAAGCCCCTGACTCTTTTCAGAAGTCATTCCATTTAGAGGAGTGTGGAAATGAAAGAAAGGAGGCTGTACCCTCTTGTCAGGAAAAGTCAAGGCAGTCTGAAAACTCATCTCTGGCTGGCTTTGGATGAGTGGTTTGATGGGAGAAAAAGAAAAAGAAGAAAAAAAAAAAAAAGAAGAAGAGGAGGCCAGGGGAGACCTCTTGGGGGATTGATTCAAACTGGCAGGCTGCACTGGTGACTAGATTAGACTGGGAGCTTGTCCGGGGAAGAGCTTGTGGCAGAGTGCCTGTTTGCATGCTGAACTTTCTGGGGGGCAAGCTGGCGGTGGGGGAGAGGGCTGTCATCTCTAAGACAACGGACTCGGGATGGAGAACTTTTCATCGACGCCTGGGGTTCTGACTCATACAGGTTTCCAGGAAGATGGGAGTGGGGGTTGAGGATGGGGAGATGGAATCAAAACGGAGTGCACACAGCAGCCATGGTGGACAGCTGGGGAGGGGACACCCTCTGACAGGGGCTGGAACAGGGGAGTTATAACACCAGATGCCATCAGAAAGTCAATAGTCCTCTGCTCTGCAAGCAGCGGCGGGGGTAGGGGGATGTCTTTGTAGCGAGTTTTGAGATGAGAGGTTTTGATCTTTTTGGGTCTTGTCTTCCTTTCCACTTCTGGGTGCACCTGTCATTGTAGACCAGGTGCCCTGTGGGCCAGAGACTGTGCCCTTGAAGATGGGACCTGTACTGGGGGTGGGTGGAGAGGTGATTGTATTGGAAACGAGAGGTTTGGCTTTGGGACTGGTGTTTTGTTATTTCAGAGGTGCTGAGAGAGGTGAGCAGACTCCCGGTGGCATTTTAATTCTGAAAGGCATGTCTTAAAAGTCCACATCGCATGACTCCTTCACCCTCTGCCTGTCAGCCTGTGTCTGTCACGTTCTTTTGTTGGCTGTGTTCTCTATCACAGGAGTTGCTCACATCATCTCCTAGACTGCATGCTTTTTTTTTCCCATAGCATTGTAATAATAATAATGATAATAAGTAAAATAACCCTGGTTCACTCCATCAGGAACTCATACCCCAGCCAGCCCTTCTACCCAGGTGTCATTTCATGCTTGGTGTCTTTAACATCCTGAATTGCCTTTCTTGCTGGGAGTGACTCCGGAGTGAAAGTCTAAGCCATCAGTCCCTGAGGGATGGCCTGCTGGCAGGACCCTTGTGGTGACTTCTGTCATAGTCATGGACTCTCTAGAATAGATCCTACCTCCAGAACTCTGACTCCTGTCTGGGAGGTGGAGAGGTCTGCAGAGAGCATTTGAGTGCAAGCCCCCAGGGAAGACTGGGCTTCAGTTCATCTCTTAACAGACTGTGCTCTCAAAGCAGAATCTTTGCTCCATTTTCACCCAGACCTGGGTCTTCTGCATCCTTCCCCTGCCGCCTTCACCGGTTCCCACCTGTTTCAAGGTTATACTTGCTGGTGGGTGAAAGGGACATGTCTGGAAAACAGAGTTCTTTGAAAGGAAAGGGACAGAGCCACTGGCATAGCACCAGCAGGGGTAGCTTCTTATCTCTCCAGGTAATCTGGGGGCTTGGACTCATCAGAGATATTTAATCCCAGTGATTAAACAGTCGAGCTCAGAGTTGCAAATCCACCCCGTGACTGTCAGCTGGGAGAAGGGGTGGCGGTGTGTGTGTTAGGGGTGGGGGAGGGGGCGTGGTGGATGAGCCACCAGCCCAGTCTTGCTCACGCCACACGTAATAGTAATATATGTTTATAGAGAAGAGTTATCCCCCCAACCCCTGGGATATTCTAAGTCTAGCCACAGATAATTTAGTGCCGAGGTGGGAGCGGCATCTCCCATTTGTTGATTTCAAGGCAGGATGCATCTATCACACAAACTCCACTCCCAGCCCAGCCTCCGCTGAGTCCCCTGTCCCCTCTCCTGCCCCTGTGAGGCGACAGCTTTATCATACATCACACTGTAAGCCAATGACAGACTCAAATGTCAGAGCCCTGTAGCAGAGTGGGAGGTGGCATCTGGTGGTTAAGAGCTCAGAAGGAACCTGGGCTCTCCCGAGATCTGGTTCTGTCACTCAGCTGAGGGTCCCGGCTGAGCGGCTTGGCCTTGCTAAGTCTGTTTCGCCAGCTTAAAAAAAATTAGACGTGATGACAGTCATCGTCTCAGGCAGAGTTAGGGGGACTGAGTCAGATTGGCATGCTTGTCATGGTGGGGTGTGAGGTCTGGGGGGTGGGCACCATGGTTGTTTAACTGGCATGATTGTTGCTTGAACACAGTCCAGAACTAGAGAGGCCACAGGAAATCAACATTTCCCTCCAGAGCTGTGTTCTTCATGCCTGTCTATCCCCCGCCAAATGCTGACGCGAAGAAATGGTGGGGTTTCAACTTCTGAGGAGGTCACTGCCACTACGTGGAGCTGAGATTAGCTTGCAGCAAGCTAATCTCAGTAAGCGTCCCCTGCAAGCGTCAACCTGGCTTTGACCTAGCACGTTATGATTGGGCCCTCCTCAATCGCTATCGAACAGGCCATGGCCGGTGTGCTGCTATGTTCCATTGTTGGGGAGCCAGAGACGACCCGAACTGCCCCTGCGGCTACAGACAGACTATGACCCACATAGTCAACGACTGCCACCTCTCCAGATTCAAAGGAGGTCTTGAAACTTTACATCAGGCTCAACCTGACGCTGTTGACTGGGTACAGAAGAAGGGCAAACGCTAGAAGAACAACAAATAGGTTCCTGAACACCCAACTATCCTTCACCTGGGTTCATCAAATTGCATGTTTCCTTGCCCCAGAGGGAAGGTACACTCACACATGGAACATAGCGGCACACTGGCCATGGCCTGTTCGATAGCGATTGAGGAGGGCTGTTGACTGACTACGGAAGAAGGGCAAATGCTAGAAGAAGAAGAAGGAGGTGGGGTGGGGTGGGGTGCTTCCTGATCTACCTCTCTGGCTGCTTTCTGGTCTGACTCTTCCAGCGGGGAGGGGTTGTGAAGAATGCTCTAGATGTAGATTTGTGGGTGTAGTATGTCTGTTTTGTTTTGCGTAGAGATAACCAGATAGGTCCCTGCTGCCAGTGTGGAGAAGGCTTGGACTCCTTGGAAAACACTGATTCAATCCCTAGTTCTTTCAAATCCAAAGCGACTAGATGGTTTATAGTTCATGTCAGAACTGGAAGGGGCTGCCTCAAATAATTATTCCAGGGTGAAAGCTCAAACAAGGACTACTTGTGAGTGGGGTGGTCTCAGCCAGACCCCACACCTACTGGGAGAGAGCATGAAGCAGTAAGACACCTATCTAGAGAGACACAGACCCCCACACACACCTACCCCCTCCCCCAAAGTGTAGTTATTCTTGCCTGGAGTTAACTAAGAAACAAGCTCAAAGTGAAAGACCTTGTGTTTGAGACTAGCTCAAACTATAAACTATAGTAACTAGTTATAGTTAACTATTTTTTATTTTTTGGTATATTTTAATTTTATTTGTTTCTTACTGGGTAGAGACAGAGAAATTGAGAGGGATGGGGGAGATAAAGAGGGAAAGAGACAGAGAGATACCTGCAGCTCCACTTCACCACTCATGAAGCTTGCTCCCTGCAGGTGGGGACCAAGGGCTTGAACTCAGGTACTTAACACACTGTAGTGTGTTAGCCAGGTGTGCCACTGCCTGGCCCTAGTTAACTTTTCTAATAATCTTGTCTGTCTGTTTTGGACTGGAGCCCTGCTCAACTTTAGCTATTAATGCTATAGTGCACTAGTAAGTAGTGCTGGGATCAAACCTGGGACTTCAGACACACAAGTCCTTTGTGCTGCCATTCCCCTATCTCCCTGGTCCTCAAATTATACTAGTCACATGGAAATATGAACACATGGTAGTTTTAGACATCATAAACATGAAAGAAAATCATTTGAAATGAGTCTATCCGTTGTTTGTGGCTACACAGAGTGGGCTAGAAAGGCAGCTACCTTATAAAGCATAGCATCCCCTGTATGATTCTCTTGGCAAAACTATTATTTTTCTTCGAAAATCCTTTCTATGCAGAACAGTCCAGAAACAGACTCCAGCCTAGACCCTGTCCAAAGGATCATAAATTCCAAACTATTAGAGCTTTCACTGCAGAAAGGGGACGATGGCCAAATTGTAACACAGGAGAAAAAAAAAAAAAGCCTTTGAACCATTTAATTCAAGTCTCTCCTTGATGCCAAGAGATCAGTTTGTGCTGACTCTGTCTCTGGGAGCTGTAGGGGGATGAGAGGTGTGGAGAGGGCTGTGTTGTCTGGAGGCAGTTCTCTGACAGCCTCTGGTTAAGAGCCAGTGGACCCAGGGTCACGGACAATGCTTGCCCTGGCCATGAGTGGACATTTTTCTTGGGGCCAGGAGTGTTATTGTCTGGGTTGAGCCCTTCTCCCTCTGAAAGAGAGACACCTGCAGCACTGCTTCACTACTTGCAAAGCTTTTCACCTGCAAGTGGAGACCGGGAGCTTAAACCCAGGTCCTTGTGCATTGTAATATGTGCTCAGCCAGGTGCACCACCACCCGACTCCCATTTTTTCTTTTTAAACCAGAACACCACTCAGTTCTAGCTTCTGGTGCTGCCAGGGATTGAACCTGAGACCTCCCATCTGTAAGTCCTGTGTGTGGAGGCTCCACTGTCTTCCAGGCTCACAGTGGGGATTCTGATCAGAGTCACCCAGTAGACACACAGCCTGATGTCAAGCTCACATCTCACTGTGATCCTAGTGATGTGCCTTGGGTTTAGATGTCTGTCTGGTCTGTCTTAAAGGGAGAGATACCAGCAGATGTGGGGGCAGAGGGCTATATTAGGTGTCACCTTAATGTACTACTCATTCTACCCCACATCATAAGTCCCAGGAAAAGAAAGGAATCCAGATCAGCTGCCTTCTGTTCTGTGTGGGTACCCCAGGCTGGCCACAGGAACAAAATATCCTTCCTCTCAGGGTGGCTGGATCTCCTTTCCTGCGAGGTGAAGAGATTTGCCCAGGTTTCATGCAACCAGGGTTCCTGAACTGCTTTCTCTGAGGTGGAAGGGAAGATATCTGAAGTGGAGCACATAGCATGGCTCTGAGCTGGGGCCCTGCAGCTGGGAGGTGGGGTCAGTGGTTAAAGCACAGGACTTAGGTGCTTGAGAACTATGTATCTATCTATCTATCTATCTATCTATCTATCTATCTATCTATCTATCTACCTGTCTATCTACCTATCTTACAAGAAAAAGGATGAGATAGGTAGATAGATAGATAGATAGATAGATAGATAGATAGATAGATAGGTAGATAGATAGATCTTCTGAAAGAAAAAGAGCAGTGTCCTTAAAGTCAGATGCACCCAGGATGAAATTTTGCTTTCTAGCTTTGGAATCTGCTAGCCCCATCATCCTTCCATGCTTTGGTTCCCCCATCTGCCCTGTGCTCATCTCCAGAGGGGAAAGTGAGGAAAGACCAGGATCATTTCTGTAAGGAATGTGGCACAGAGCTCACACAGTCCGAGGCCTCTGCGAATGGCGCTCATTCCACTCTAACAGGTGCTGACAGAGGAGATGGCAAGAGAGCCAAGCCTTCCTCACCTCTGGGTTGTGTCCACTTTCTGGTGAAGAGCTGGGGTTCCTCAGCCTGGCCGCTAGCTATCCCAGTGCTCTGTATTCACTTTTTTCCCCCAGTGAGTTAAGGAGGTGTCAAGTGGTGACTTTTTAATGGCTAAGTAGTGTTCCACTTCTGTTAGTGGACATTTGGCTATCATGAGTAATACAGCTATGGAAGTTATGAACCCGGGGGTACAGTTAGCCTATTGCACATTAGTTATGTTGTAGTCTTTAGATACATGCCTAGAAGTGATACTGAAGGATCATAATATTACCTTTATTATTACTTTATTTATTTTTAAGAATCTCCGTACTGTTTCCAGGAGGGCTTGGCCAGTTTGCATCCTCACAGCACAGCTCATTTCCTTCTTTCTTTCTTTTTCTCCACATTCTCACCAACACTTGTTGTTTCCCACTTTTTTTGATGTAGGCTGGAGCAATGATTCTTTTATTTCACCATTTTTTCCTAGAAACACAAAGAAGGATCAGAACCAATAAGTAAGACCTTTGTTCTCAGTAGAATCTTAATTACTTCCCATTTTTCAGAAGAGAACACAGTGATGTTCTCTGCTGGGGGGTGGGGGCATTATCTTCCCAGGGGACAACTCGAGGCCTTGAGGTGTTTTGTCCTTCCTGGTCTGTAGCCCTGGAGTCAGATCCAAACTGGACTGTGATGGTGATGGGGGCAGATGGGGGGGTGGGGAGGTGGGGTTAGAGTGAGTCCAGAGATGCCAAAGAGAAAAATCAACACAGTGGCATGAATTCAGAGTGGGAGAAGCTGTATGCCACTAAGAAATAAAGTTGTACATTCATCCATGCCTTCCTTCGTTCGTTCATTATTTCCTTTGTGCAGAGTCAGGAGGGCATCGTGCATGTGAGGTGTCACAGCTCTGGACTGACTTTTCATTCAGGTTGGGGGTTGGTGTGTGGACACCCCCAGTGCCAAAACCCCTGCACTACCAACCACTGTACCTGGGCCACACTCCTGGAAGGGCAGCAGAGAGCAGAACAGCCTGGTCTGCTCCACAATCAGCTTCAGGTGGGAGGTCCCTGCTTCCTGGGGGAAAGCCGTAAGTGAAACAAATCTGGGACTGGGTATTGGCTCACCGGGTTAAGCACACACAGGTACAAAGCACAAAAGACCTGCACAAGGATCTGGGTTTGAGCCCAGCTCCCCACCTGCAGGGGCGATGCTTCACAAGTGGTGAAGCAGGTCTGCAGGTGTCTCTCTGTCTTTGTTCCTCTCTGTCTCCCCCTCCTCTCTCCATTTCTCTGTGTCCTGTCCAATAAAATGGGGAAAAAATGGCAACCAGAAGCCGTGGATTCCTGGTGCTGGCACCAAGTCCTGGTGATAACCCCGGAGGCAAAAATTAACTAATTAATTGTTTGATTAATGAATTAATTAAAAAATAAACAAATCCGTGCCTGATACAAGGCCATCAGGCAGTTAAATGCTTCACAGAGGAATGAAGCTGGGAGTGGGAGGGCTGGGATGGGGGGATGGTCAGGTGGAGTGGACAGGGACCTGGGTGAAAGGAAGTACCCTGATGCTAACTGGGGAGAAAGGAATTTGAATTCACGGCAGCACAAGTGCAGAGACTGTAGGCTACACACCTGCTCTAGCTTGTGAGGACTTGGGGCAAAGAGGGTGACAGGAGGACTGTCAAAGAGGACTGTCAGGATCCAGGCAGGATGCAGAGCAAGCAAAGTTCTGTGAACCAGTTACGGGTTTCCCAGAGCCTCAGCTCCAAGGCTGGAGATTGGCTTGGTGTGTGTGTGGGGGGCGGGGGCAGTGGGGTGCTGTAGCCTGTCAGTCAGAGTCCTGGTGTCTTCTGCTCCCCTCTCCAAGCTTCAAGGCAGCTGGGGATGACTTTGAACAGCGGTGTCAGAAGATTAGCTGGGGCCCTGCATGTGCTATGGACAAGCATGAAATTTACAGTCTCTCTGATTGTGATCAATCAGATTAGGAAATTGAAAAAGACAGTGCTTAGACTTCCAAATAGCGATGGCAAATCTTGCTCCCATGATGGCAGCGAGGGAGGGTTTGGACTGTCTCCTCCACTTCGCCTGACGAGACTCTCCCTCCCCCCACCCCACCATTGCATACCCTTAGAGCTACAGTCTCCCCCCCCCACCTCTCTCTCTCTCTCTCTCTCTCTCTCTCCCTCCCTCCCTCCCTCCCTCCCTCCCTCCCTCTCTCCATTTCCTTTTGAGATTTTGCAGAGGGAGCTCCCATATGCCACAGCCTGTATGCGGAGCTCCATGAAATAAAACACAGAATTAAGATGTCACAGAGACAAAGCCAAACCCAATGCAGGAACAATGCAGGACCTACAACAGTTATTAAGTAATTCACATCTGCACGTGTCTGTTCACAACAAACATTAAGATCCTCTGGACGCTCGAGTTGCTCATCCTGAGGATCCCTCCATCGCCACGTACCCAGGGCTTCTGCCTGCAGCCAGCTTTGCTGAGCAGCAGATCACTGGGTTCTGGCTTCAAGGAAAGTCTAGCTGAGGTGAGGAGCTGGAATTTCGCAAGGTAGTTACCACTCCTGTGGGGGAGACAAGTGCCATCTGGAACTGAAGTGTGCAGATCTGGCTTCTTGATAAACCCATCTGACCTGCTGTCTAATCCCACCCTCACACTACCTCTGGGAAACTTGGGTTCCTCAGATCCATTTTTGAAGATGGGAAACTGAGGCATGGTGGGGAGCAGAGAGCTACTCAATAATGCATGGCTGGGAGACAGAGAGAGAGAGAGAGAGATGGGAGGAGACCCCAGAATGCTCACCTGTGAAGTTTATCCTCATGTGCACTTTGCAGGGAAGACAATGAGGCCAGAAATGGGTGGGTGTGACTCATCAACTGTAAGAGGTAACACCGGGACTTGAACTCAGTTCTGTCTCCTCTACAGGTAGGTAGCCCTGTTCTCTGCCCACCATCCTTCCTGTCATTGTGGTTTGGATGTGAAGGTGTGGGTGCTTTCAGTCATGTGGTATGTGACCACCGTGGGCCATTGTGACATCCCATCCCACAAACCTCTTGGGGACATTGCCTTCCTCTTCCTAACCCTCCTCACAGTCCATGGTCACAGGGAGCTAGAGAAGCCCCTTGTGGAGAGCCAGCAGGACAGCACAGGACTTACCAGCATGGGATACCAAGATCCCTCTCTGACTCTGCATAAGCCAGAGTGATGTCCCCTCAGCTTTCTTCTCAGCCCTTCTTGCTTGATAAAAAATAACTAGTAAACCAGACCCCACAAGCCCTCTCCTACACCAGCACTTAGCAAAAACCCTCTGCTATTGGGTCAGTGACATAACTCACTGCTTTTTCCTGTGTGTGACCCAGGTTTGAACCCAGCCCCCACCTCATTGAAGGAAGCTTTGGTGCTGTGGTCTCTCTTTATCTCTCCCCCACCTCTCTCTCTCTCTGCCTCTGTGTCTATCTAAAATTAGTAAAGCAAAGCAAAGTCTTTTGGTGTTTTCCTTTGGTTTATAGACTGTAGCACCAACTCCTTGCAGCTCACAAAGCCGTTTTCTCAGGGGATCTTCCCATGGTGCTTCAGACAAGGTCACACCCTGAATCCCAGACTTTCTTATCTCTGCAGAACCTCTCTTTGGCTTTTAACACATCTGTCATCTTGCACTAGTTGTGGGGATTGTTGGGCAAAGTGGCCCTGTCTGCTAAGGGTATTAGAGGCAGTATTAGAGGCAGTGTTGCTAGTTTGCAGGCTCTGTTTGCTTGCTCCATCTTGAAACCAAGCAAAGCCCCGATGAGTGCTGGATGAAGCATGATCTGTAACACTGCTCCCCTAGGAAATTATTCTCACACCTCGCTGTCCGGATCATAGAGAATTCCTTGTATCTAGAGGTGATGATGCTAATGCTGTCAGCTCCCAGGAGGAGACCCTGAATGCCAAGGAAGAAGTCTTCTCTGTCCCTGCATCCTCTGTCCTTTGTTCCTAGGCTGCATCTCAGCACCTAGGAAAGCAGCCTATGTTTGGAGAATTTTAACTTTTTAAAAAATATTTATTTATTGAGGCCAGGTGGTGGCACACTTGGTTAAGTGCATGTGTTACCATGCACAGGGACCTGGGTTCAAGCTCCTGGTCCCTACCTGTAGGGGGAAAGCTTCACAAGCGATGAAGCGTGTCTGCAGGTGTCTCTCCTTCCCTCTTTATCCCCATTCCCTGTTAATTTTTCTCTGTTCTATCAAAGTCAAAACAGTTAAATTAATAAAGGTGTTAAAATGAAAACATTTGTTTTATTTGATAGAGCAGAGAGAAATTGAGGAGAGAGAGAGCCTTAAAGCACTGTTTCACTGCTTGTGAAATGCCCCTGCCAGTGGGAAGTAGGGGCTTGAACCCAGGTCCTTGTGCATAGCAATGTGTACATTCAACTGGGTGTGCCACTGCTCAGCCTTCTTGGGGATGGTGGCTAAATGTTGCTTGAATAAATCACTAATGAGAGCTTACAGGTATGAATGAGCACAGAGGAGGGTGGCTGTGAGGGAACTCGGAGGCCCACAGAGTTATAGCCTTGGCATTCTAAAGCTAACAGGGCCTTAAAGACCCTCCAACCCGCCCTTCTCCATGGGGAAGGTGTCTATTTAAGAATATGCTTAATGTATTGGGAATAACAGTGTGCACATATAAGTTATAAATAAATATTTATAAATGAGGGATGCCGTTCACTGGTGAGAATTCTTTCCTGAGAAGGAAGCAAGTTGAGAAGAACTCTGGGGTCCACTGATCTCGTGAGACTGAGCGAGGTAGTGAAAGTGAGGGTGAAGTCCATGTGCCCAGGCTGAACCAGCCTGGCTGAGCTCTGGAGTCTGGAGAGTTTTTGCTGTGTGACCTTCCTTGCTATGATCAGGTGACCAGCTGCAGCTCCCCTGCCCCCACACCCACTGAGACTTGGCACCCTGCCCCGCGAAGGCCTCCTGTGGCAGATGCTGCCCGGAGCAGAGTCTGGGGAACCGGGTGAGACATCCATCTGCCCCAGGCACAGGCTGGCAGAGCAGGTGAGCAACTCTGCTGTGTCTAGGCTCAGATTTCAGTGCTTACAGTTGATAATGCTGGCTTTTGTTTGGCCAGTCTGCATGCATTAGTCCAGGTGGCAAATGATTCTGGGGCTCAGCACACTTCCCGGGTAGGGTGTGTGTGTGTGTGTGTGTGTGTGTGTGTGTGTGTTTATGGGGGGCGGCAGTTGTCTTAGTGGTGGGGCAGGTGAGGAGCACAGGGTCACCAGTTAGCAAGAAGACTGTGGTTTCCAGCAGGGAAGCTTCATCCTAATAGCAACTCCCGAAGGACAGGACAGCAGCTCACTACAAGCCAGCATCAGCTCCCGGTCCAGCCAGGATGGGAGGAGGGACCCCTGGAAGAACCCAAACACAGATTCTTCATCCTGTGGAGGGACAGACTGAGACACAGAAAGAGCTCCAAAGGTTCATGTCAGAGCTAGAACTGAAATATAGGTCATCTAAAGCCTCAGAATCCCAATTCCACCAGAACTTGAAGTGTTTGTGACCAGGAATCTTGTTTTTGTACCATCATGGAAAGGGAAGTGAATCTGGAAAACACCAGAGGAACCCACGCACTGTTTCTCTTATCAGAGAGAGAGAAGAAGATTAAAGGATGGGTATTTAGAAGTAGTAATAGGTGTAGGTATGACTTAGAAAGGAAGCGAAGGGCCCATGGTGACGCACCTAGTTAAGTGAACATATTACCATGTGCAGAAGCCTGTGATTTCATAATGACTGGCAGGATTGTGGGATAAGAGCGGTGAAATTCCATACAGTTCCCACCACCAGAGTTCCATAATCCATCCCCTCCATTGGAAGCTTCTCTATTCTTTATTCCTTTGGGAGTTCGGACCAAAGATCTCTATGAGGAGCAGAAGGTGGAATTCTGACTTCTGTAATTGCTTCTCTGCTGACATGGTTATTGACAGGTCGATCCATACTCCCAGCCTGTTTCTGTCTTTCCCTAGTGGAGCAAGGCTCTAGGGAGGTGGGAGTCCAGGACACATTGGGGAGGTCATCTGCCCAGGGAAGTTAGGTTGGTGTCATGGTAGCATCTGCAACTTGATGGCTGAAAAGTATTAAGATATAAAGCAGAACAAATTGTTTAATAATCAGGAACCTAAAGGTAAGAATAGAGCAGATGAGATTTGAGGTCTTTATGTTGAGAGAAGCTAGGAAATTTATTTTAGGTATGTTCCAAGGGCCCATGACTTTATTCATTTTTCCCTGAGCCCAACAGTTAGTATGCAGGTGGCATAAAAATATTGTCTGGAGAGATGGTGTCAGAGTTGGGAATAGGACTAGAAAGCTGAATCAGGGCAGAGAGTAGCTCCTAAATATGGGCAAAGTATATAAATACCGTTAACTGTAAACCTTGTCGACCTGACCTAGGGCCCATATCTATTCATATTTAGCACAGGAGCCTGTGTAACCTCTGCATCCCTCTCGGTCTGATGACTTCATGCTCTTTGCACCTGCTCCCTGCCACCTCTTTGTCCCTAGTGGAGCATCTCTTAGAGCCACAGCAATTTTCATGGTCTTCGGGAACGAAGGAAGTCGAGTGGAACCCCAAGAAACTTCAAGGGGGACTCAGAGTTCAGGAATCATAGAATCTTTGAGGGCTGGTGGTGCACCTGGTTGGGCACACACATTACCATGTGAAAGGGCACAGGTTCAAACCCCTGGAACCCACCTATAGGGGAGGAAGCTTCATGAGTGGCAAAGCAGGGCTGTAGGTCTCTCTCTCTCTCTGTGTGTGTGTCTCTCTCTCTCTCTCTCTGTGTCTCTCTCTTTCCTCTCCCTCTTAACTTCTCTCTGTTTTTTCAAATGCATGAATTAATTAAAAATAAAGAAACTTCATTGTAC
Source organism: Erinaceus europaeus (assembly GCF_950295315.1). Classification (NCBI taxonomy): domain Eukaryota; kingdom Metazoa; phylum Chordata; class Mammalia; order Eulipotyphla; family Erinaceidae; genus Erinaceus; species Erinaceus europaeus. The sequence continues at coordinate 7,524,489 of NC_080167.1, read as the reverse complement.
CCCATTACTGCAGAGTGCAGATTGGGGCAGGAAATAGGTACCAAACTACAGCAGGGGTGGGGGAGGGTTTATATGTGAGCCTGGAGACCTTCCTCCCATAGATAAGATTACATATGACAACCCCTTCCTCCCAAAGGAAAGGTGCCTTGACAATTGTGGGAGCCCAGGTCAGGGGGTATTATAGACTTCCAGGCCCCCTTCCCTAACTGTTCATTTCATGGAAGGCATCTGACAGGGGTCCCTAAGTCACCTGCCCAGCAGTTACCACCACAGACTGTATGTGGGTTCACTGTAACACACCAGCAGGTTTTAGGAAGGAGAAAAAAAAGCAAATGCAGCTGCTGTCAGCTGTTGGCAACCCTGGACTCTGGCAGATACATTACTGAGCCACTGTACATATGGCTCAAACAGCTCACGACCAGGCCACAGGGAGTTCAAATGCTCTCATCTATGCACTTGTGTGTATTTTCCATCAACTCACTAGACAAGGTGTGCTAAGAGTCCCCCTGCTGCTACCCAACTCTCACTCTGGTCCAAAATAGTGTGCTGCCTCCCCATCTTTGAAAACTGTGCTGCTCTGATCCCTACCTCCAGCCCTAGAGCCCTCCAACCCTCTAACCCTGCAGCCCTGCAGCCCTCCAGACTTCCACCCTGCAGCCCACCTTGCAGCCCTCCAACCCTCCAGCCCTCAGGATGGATCCCATTCCCATTCAACAAGGAGAAGCAGTTGCCAGTGGCCAGCTAAGGGAGGTGTGTGGTTGGATGAGTTCTGACTCTGAAGCTCCTGAGTTTGATTTCTTTTAAAAAAAATATTTTATTTCATTTATTGTAACGAGAAAGAGTAGATACAGAGAGATATAGACAGAGACGGAGACACCAGAACACTGCTCAGTTCTGGCTTATGGTGGGGCTGGGGATTGAACCTGGGACCTCAGAGCCTCAGGCTTGAAAGGCTTTTGCATAACCGTTATGATGTCTCCCCAGCCCCTTGAGTTTGATTTCTATGCCATGATGACAAGCTGTGTGACCTTGGAAGTTGCTCCCCTGCCTGGAGTGTGGTTCTCTCACGTCGCACATCCCCCCCTCTCTCTGATTTTTTTATTAGTGATTCGATAATGATTGACAAGATTGTGGGATAAGAGGGGTGCAGTTCCATACCACCAGAATTCTGTATCCTATCCCCTCCATTGGAATCTTTCCTATTTTTTATCCCTTTGGAAGTATGGCCCAAAATTCTTTATGGGGCACAGAAGGTGGGAGGTCTGGTTTCTATAATTGCTTCTCCACTGAACATGGACTTTGGCATGTTAATCTATACCCCCAGTCTGTTTCTATCTTTCCCTAATGGGGTAGAGCTCTGGGAATGCACATCTCTGAACTCTGGTGACTGCTGATTTTCTGGTGGGGGGGAGTATTTGCATAGCTGTCATATCCCCCCTCTGTCACACACGTGAAATCTCTAAACTCAGGGGTTCCGATTCCTTTCACACAGATGGAGCAAATAGGGCTCAGAGGGGGGAAAGGGACTTGCCCAGAGTCACAGAGTGAACCATAATCATGGCTTCCTGACCCTCAAGTTTCACTTCCCTCCCTATGTTCAGTCATAGCCAATGACAATAGAATCTGAGTATTTATTGTATGCCTGTCACTGAGTAGTTTGCTTTCTCTGTAATATGTCACTTAACCCACTCAGCCACCAGCCGAGGTGGTTAGATACCATGTCAGTTTCTCCTTTGTGGATGATAAAATTAAGCATTAGAATGGTAAGTAACTTGCTTCCACTCAGACGGCGAGGTAACGGCGGAGATGTGATTTGAATCCTGGGATGGTGATGCTTGTTTGCAGCACCTGCTCCGCCAGCCTCCCTGCCTAGGAAGGAACTATCAGAAGGATTACAGACACCAGCTAGAAACAGGGAAGTCCTTGAGCAGCTGCTGACATTCATCAGTGCGTGGCTCCATCCTGCGCCACCTCTGTGCCACAGTCAGGCCAAAGGGAGAGCGGAGCCCAAGATGTGTGTCCACCAGCAGTGCTGGGTTGTTATATTTTGGGGTGAGAAACTCGCCAAGGGAATATGATGCTATGTTAGTGGAGCATCCTTTCTGAAAGCAGATTTCCCTAGAGAAGGAGGGACATGGGAATTCATCTTGCAATTCTAATTGCAGGGCCTACACCAGACTGACCCATGGAGGTGTAGTCAGTGTGAGACTGTGGTCACTCTCCTCTGGCACAGTAGCTCTGTGCTTGCTGAACGTTTGAGTCATAGCTCCACCTTTCTGCCCATTTGTCACCTGTTCATTCATCTTCTGTGCCTCCATTCACTGTCCTCTTCCTTTAACTACTCTATATCCATCATGGATCAAAGAACTAGTTGGCCCTTATTTCATTCATCTTTCCATTTATTTGTTCACTCATCCATTCTCTATTTTTTAAAAAAAATGTATTATCTTTATTTATTCACTGGATAGAAGCAGCCAGAAATTGAGAGGGAAGTATGAGATAGAGAGAGAGAGACAGACAGACAGACAGCACCTGCAACAACACTGCTTCACCACTGGCCACAAAGCTTCCCCCTGCAGGTGGTGGCTGGGGGCTCGAACCCGGGTCCTTGTGCACTGTAACATATGTGCTCAACCAGGTGTGTTACTGCTCAGCCCTATTCTTTATTTTTGTCTCCCATCCATTCTTCCATCCAGTTGACAAACCCAATGCCTCTTAGGCATAATGTCTGGCTGGATTTGGTCTCCTAACCTTAGTTCATTTGAAGCCTCCTAAAATGCTGAGGTCCCAGAGAATTTAGGCATTTTAGGGTTTCTTTACTTCTCTAAGGCTTTTTGTTAGGAGGATTTAATGATTGTACATAGGGCAAGTGAAATAGCTTATTTGGATAGTGTGCTGTTTTGTCATGCATGTGACCTGGGTTCAAAGCTGGCCCCCACCACGTGAAAGGAAGGAAGCTTCAGTGCTGTGGATGGACTATCTTTCTCTATTTATATACCTCTCTAAAAAATATTAAAGAAGCGGTTATACATACCAATTATTATCTGAAGCAAAGAATCCTAATTGCCACAACCCTTTTTAAGCTTGCCTACCTCCCTTCTTTTTTTTTAAACCTTTGTACATTTTTTTCTTTTTTATTTTTTTTCTTTATTGGGGAATTAATGTTTTACATTCAGCAGTAAATACAATAGTTTGTACATGCATAACATTTCCCAGTTTTCCATATAATAATACAACCCCCACTAGGTCCTCTGTCATCCTTTTTGGATCTGTATTCTCCCCCCCACCCCAGAGTCTTTTACTTTGGTGCAATACGCCAATTCCAGTTCAGGTTCTACTTGTGTTTTCTTTTCTGATCTTGTTTTCAACTTCTGCCTGAGAGTTAGATCATCCCATATTCATCCTTCTGTTTCTGACTTATTTCATTTAACATGAATTTTTCAAGGTCCATCCAAGATTGGCTGAAAATGGTGAAGTCACCATTTTTAATAGCTGAGTAGTCTTCCATTGTGTATATATACCACAACTTTCTCAGCCACTCATCTATTGTTGGACACCTAGGTTGCTTCCAGGTTTTGGCTATTACAAATTGAGCCCACCTCCCTTCTGATAATTCATTCATCTCTCACCTAACATTGAGCTTCTGCTCTGTGCAGAGCATAATGGTAAAGACCACTTTCTCTGCTCTCAAGATGATTACATTCGAAAGAGAGAGATGCATATAAATAGCTAGCAATGACTATCCAGGGCCACAGCTGACATTGTCAAAAATAGAATCCATGTCCAAGTAGGTAAAATGACTTGCCCAAGGTCATTGTGGCTAGTCGCAGTGCCATGTGATCTCAGAGGTCATTTCTTTATACACTTAGCTCTGTGCTAAGCAGCCTGTAGATAACACATCACTGAGCCCCCATGCCAGTGCAGAACACTGTTTCCATTTTGTAGGTGGTAGAAGTGAGTCCCAGAAGTCTAAGCAGCTGGGCCAAGCTTATTGCACTATCAAGATCAAAGATAGGATGGTCCAGGAGTGCCTTCTGCTGTAGCCTTCTGTCCCACTCACTCTCTTCCCCAGAGGCGATACAGGCAGCAAAAGATGTCACCAGTGAAGCGTGGCTTTTCCCCAGCGTTCAAGTTCCTCGGTGACATCCTCAATGGAAGCTCACTCCACAACTGGGCTCGAGTAGAGGGAAGGGGACAGCCCAGCAGTGAGGATGACCTCGGGGCTGGCCAGGCAGGGTACTTGTGGTCCACTCCCTCACTGGATGGGTATTCACTCAGAAGGAGAACCAGTCAGCAGGAAGTGCCTTCTGGAAGCAGGAGGGGTTGTCACACCACACATGAAGAAGGATCAACCTTGTAGACAGCAACGTGAGATCCACAGCTAATTCACTGTGTTGCTGCTGTCTTTGAGGTGGTGGTTCAGGGTACTTCAGGCTGAGCCACTGGTGTTGAGGAAAGGCTTGGGAGGTAGATCTGTTAAATGCCAGAACTTCCCACTTACTTGCACTCAACTGTAGGGTGATTAAACCAGCTAGCCACTCCAAGAAGACTGACCCAGAGAGGTTACTGGCCTTGCTGGAGTCTCTCAGATTGGCAGAGCTACGGCCGTTGGCTGTCCATTCTCACTGGTTTCCTTAGAGATGTCCATCATTCCTGGCACAAGACTCATCTCTCTATCCCTAGCCTGCAGTCTGTATCTTTACTGCTTCAGAGAAATCTTTTTTTTTTTCTTTGTGTTTCTTTAAGATTCTTTCTCTGAAGTCTAAAAATCCCCTCCCTCTAAAAACTGACTTAAAAAAAATCAAAAGCTACAAATGGTATTATTCCTGTTCCAGACTTGGCACATGACACCCAGAGGCAACGAGGGTACAAACAATAATCTGATAAAATGAAAAGGAAGAAAGAAAAGAGAGAGGAAGGGAGGTTGGTAGAAAGGGAAGGGAGGAGGGAGGAGTAGTTGGAGGAAGGAAGAGATGGTAGGAAGGAAAAGAGAGGTGGAATAGAGGAGAAAATCCTACAAAGACTGGTATCTTAAAATACTATTCCACTGCACATGCAGCTTCTCCTTTAATCCCTTGGTTTTTTGTTTGTTGGTTTGTTTTTGAGGTGTGCACTATTATTATCTACAATCAACAGATGAGGAAGCTGAAGTTCAGGAAGGTCACATGACTTCTCCAGGGTAACAGAGCTAGGAAAATGGAGTCAGGATTCCATAGTCAAGGTTCCAATAGCCAAGATTTCAACCACCATGTCCTGCTAAGGGACTTCCTGTGAGGAAAGGAAAGACTATTAAAATTGTGCAGAGAGGAGTGGCTTTCCTGGCATCAGTGAGCAAGTCTGCAGAGTGGGAGCTGTATTTGCTGATCAAAGGCACTCAGTCAGCAACTTATATTCTGGGACCCCAGCTGCAGGCATCTGGGCCTGTGCTCAAGTCCTTCAGTCTTGTAGTGAGTTCATGCAACACCCAAGAAAAATATTAAGAAAGGAAACACTCCTTAGCGTGTCAGCCAAACTACAAAACTATGCAGCTGAGTGGGTAAAAGGAGTGTGTATGTGTGTGTGTGGGGTGGGGGGGCGGGGAAGATGAATAAAAGAAAGAAAAGTTCCACAGAGAATGTTCACAGTTTTAACCAAGTAGAAGTTGCTGCCCCAGCAATGGCTTCTTGTGCTGTGTCTAAGCTCAGTAGCAAATAGTGCTTTCATTTATTAGTGATGTCTGCCATCAATGCAGACAAAGACAGCTTTGATCACTTAGTGATATCTGTCGCTGGTGTGAGGAAGGAGGTGGCAGGGTGTGTGGTGCATATTTATCTTCTCCAGGAAGAACGCATTGCAACTTTTGGAAGGATCAGGTCAAGTATTAACCAGTGAGCACTGACTACACTATTGATGTCAGGTCATACATTTGCATTCATTCTTTCCACTAATAGTCATCACAGAGCATCTTCTCTTTTGATGAGGAGGGAAGCAGAACCTCAGAAAGGCTGTATCACTTGGCCAAGGCTAAAGAAGCTAGTCAATCACTAACCAGCTCTGCTCATCACTGATGAATACAGAAACCAATCAGTGGATGGATAGAAATGACAATGGAAGAATAGTTGCAGGATATGCGTGTGAGTGTGTGTGTGTGTGTGAGAGAGAGAGAGAGAGAGAAAGTGTGTGTGTGTGTGTGTGTGTGTGTGTGTGTGTGTGTGTGTGTGTGTGTGTGTGTGTTTGGCCAGTGGGTTTTGTCTTACATAGTCCCATGAACCTAGCAACTATTGACTTGTTGGAAAAGTCATGATGCATTTTTGTATAGAAAAATGCATCATGACTTTTTTTTTTCCCTCCAGGGTTCTCGCTGGGGCTCGGTGCCTGTACTACAAATCCACTGCTCCTAGAGGATATTTTCCCATTTTTGTTGCCCTTGTTATTGTTATTGCTGTTGTTGTTGTTGGATAGGACAGAAAGAAATTGAGAGAGGACGGGAAGACAGAGAGGGAGAGAGAAAGATAGACACCTGCAGACCTGCTTCACAGCTTGTGAAGCAACCCTGCAGCAGGTGGGGAGCCAGGGGCTCAAACCAGGATTCTTACACCGGTCTGTTCACTTTGCACCATGTGCACTTAACCTGCTGCGCTACCACCGAGCCCCCTACATTATGACTTTTTTGACAACCCAATAGCAAAGGGTCCAGAACCTGACTGATGCCCAATTCACATTTACTTAGACCTATCTCAGAGACCGTGCTAGTCTAGGAAGGGTAGTTGAGAGACTAAATAGATTCCTTGATGGGCATAACAGGAAAGCATCTAGTTTAGTGCTTGGCGTAAGCCAGGAACATAATAAGTATATGTTGAAGCAAATAGCCAGAGGAGTTGGCCAGTGAGTGGGGTTGGGAAGAATGCAGAGAGCCTGTCTTGGTGAGGACGGGGTTCAGGACCAGCCCACTGCTGATTCTCAAGATGGCAAGCTCAGTGGATGCATTCTCTCATCTCCAAGGGCAAGTTAGGGAGCTGAAGCAGGACTAGAGGTGGAAATAGCCATCCTGCATCAGGATGTTTACATCTGGCTGGCTGTTCTGCCAACAGATTGGGAGGCCTGGGAATTTTCTGGGTCTGCTGTGGACTCTCTAAAACCCAGAGCAGGACAATGTATCTCCCTACTGTTCATAGTATCTGGATGCCTTGGGGGTGGAATGCGAAGGCAGTTGGAGAGGCTGGTATTAAGGGAACCCCATTCACTCCCCCCACATCCTTTCCCAGCTGTGTCCAGCCCTTGGTAATGTGGGGAGAACTGGTCTTATCTGCAGAGCTAGTGGACTGCATTTTCACATTGTTCCAGAAAGGGAGGTCACAATGAGATGGATAGAAGTACTTTTTCCATTTCACAGATGACAAAACTAAGACCAGTAGAGTTGCTCACAATAATAGTAGCATTCCCTACTCAACAAAGAGTCACAGTGTCCTAGGAGATAGCTGGCGCTCTTACCTCTGCTGCGCAGATGAGGAAGCAGAGGCTGTCCAGAGAGGCCAACACTTCATGGAACCTACCCTTCTCTGGTTCCAGAGTCCATGCCCTTAACCTTCATGTGACATGGCCTCTTTGCCAATCCATAGTGAACTTATCGATCCTCCATTTCCATTACTGTCGTGTGTTCTGTATTTTTCCAGTCTACTCTGTACCTCTGGGCTGTGCTTTTATCACTATGAGGTAGAAAGAACAGGTGTCCTTTCTTCTTCACTCCCTCCGACACATCAAAAGTGGAGCCTGCAGTAGGGAAGTCACTTTCTGCTCTGCACACTGCACTTTGTACAGTGTGTGAGGCAGAGGAGCCTTTGAAGAGGATAGCAAAGCTATGTTTCACTCTGCCAGCCTCAATTTTATCATCTCTAAAGAGGGGAAACACATGTCTTCCAAGGTGGCTGTGAGCCTTGGAGATAACAAATTGGAACCTAACATACCTGGGACACGAAAGACATACCCAGCTCTGCCCCTTGGAGTCTGTTGGTTTATAGCCGTGAGTGAACACTTCTCTTGCTGGTACATTTTAAAGATAAGGAGGAAGGGCTGTGAGCTGACTGGTTTGGGGTTAGCCTGGCCATCTGAGAAGGAGCCCCAGGTATGTCCCCTGCATCCTCCCAGCCTTGCACCCTGAGTCACTGAGAAAGAAGGCACTTGGGTCCAGAAGCCATAGCATCCTGACTAAATCTCACCATGGGGACCCTGCATTTCCAGGCATGAGTCTTGTGCTAAAGATTTTGGTTTTGCTGATCTCCACTGGGAAAAACTCAGGCCAGAGCTTTATCCAGGATGGGGTTAAATTGTTTTTGGGTGCAAGAGACATCACTGCGGAAATTTTTTTTTTTTTAAAAAAAGGCAAAAATGAACATAGCAAATGTATTTACCATTGGAACATAGATTTTGTGATTACAAGTCATCTATCTCGCCTTCCACAGCCCTGCCCTTGGGCTGTAATTATGCTTGTTTTGAGAGTCTGGATTTTTTTTTCCCAAGTAAAAGTTGGAGATAGAGGCATTTCAGAGCTTCACCTAAATGGAGGGTTAGCACTGGCCACAGCTATGGGGCTGTTTCATCAACGGGGGAGCCAGGAGGGCAGTGCTGCTGGAGAGGTGGGACTGCCATTTGCTCCCCATCTTCTTTCCTCTGCACCTGTCAGATTATGGGAATCAACTTCATACTCCTGTGCTTGAGGAAAACATCCTCTGGAATAAGAGAATGTCTGCTAGCGGCTGTGTGGATCATTTGGACTCAAAGAACCAGCAGAAGAGGTGCCATCTTGGGTGTCAGAAAAAAGATCTTTAAATGAGAATAGTGTAGGGAGAGTAGATAAAGGTGGTCCTGGGAACAGACGGACCCTGGGATCCATCTGTCTCTGCCCCTGGCTCTTAGATACGAAACGATAGGGGCATCATCGCACCAAAGCTTCCTTCAGTGTGGAGGGGGCTGGACTCATACCTGGGCTATGAACACAAGGCAAAGCAGTGCACTGTCCAAGTGAGCTATTTTGCCAGCCCAAACCCTGAGATCTTTACATTTGAGCCACTTACTTCTCCATAACTTAACCTGTGTGGTTTGAAGGGGGGCTTTGCTTCATGGAGCCCACCTGTGTACTGTGGCTTCAAGGCTATGTGGCTCAATCCCATTGGGAGATGAGGAAAGTGAACTCCTCTGTGCAGGTCCCCCCTGCTGTCACCTGCCTCCACCTGCAAGTGACCCAACATGTTACTGGATATTCCACTGGTGAAAGTTAAGTCACAGTCCTCACCCAGATGCCCATCAAACTGAGACGTCTACAGTGGCAACTTATCTAGGTGGGAAGAGTAGGGGGGTTGGTGTTGCCCTGTCCCATAGATAGTAATCACCTTTTGTCCTTAAATCACATGCTTAGGTGAACACCTGAGTTCTCTGAATGAGTGGAAGATGACATGATGACTAAGTTACTGCTTCTTGAACATTTTTTAACTTTATTATCTATTGAATAGAAAGAGAGAACCCAAGAGGGCAGGGGGAGATAGAGAGGGAAAGAGACAGAGAGACACCTACAGCCCTGCTTCACTGCTCATGAAGCTTTCTCCCTACAGGTGGGGACCGGGGGCTTAAACCCAGGTCCTTGCACATTGTAACATGTGTGCTCAAGCTTCTTGAGTCTTTAAGATGGACCAGTCAGTGTGCTAAGTACATAACACGCATGCTTCTATTTGATGTGTTAACTGTCAAGTCTAGTTCATCATCCCTGTCATTTTTTTTTTTTTTTGCCTCCAGGGTTATTGCTGGGGCTCAGTGCCTGCACCATAAATCCACTGCTCCTGGAGGCCATTTTTTCCCCTTTTGTTGCCCTTGTTGTAGCCTTGTTGTGGTTATTATTGTTGTTGATGATGTCGTTTGTTGTTGGATAGGACAGAGAGAAATTGAGAGAGATGGGGAAGGCAGAGAGGGGGAGAAAAAGATAGACACCTGCTTCACCACCTGTGAGGTGACTTCCCTGCAGACGGGGAGCCAGGGGCTCAAACCGGGATCTTTACGCCGGTCCTTGTGCTTTGCGCTACATAATCCGTCATCGCTGTTTTAGAGACAAGGAAACACCACCCCACACCCCCAGGAGAGGAACTAATGGGTCAAGATCATACAGCTAGAAACCGCTGGAGCTAGGATTTGAACACAGGTCTGACTGTAAAGCCGGAGTTCATAAACACAAGACCCCACTGCCGTGTGGACAAAGGCTTTCAGAGTGTTGGGAGGATTAAACTTGGTGATAGACAAAGTGCTTAATCCCATGCCTGGTCTGCCATCAATACTTATTAAGTGATTATGAGAGGGAGAGAGAGAGCAAGAGCAAGAGAGAGAGAGAGAGAGAGAGAGGATGAAAATTCTCAACTGTCAGAAAGCTTCTTTTTCATCCCTAGGAAGCCATCTCCCCTCCCTGATTGTTTTTTTTTTCCCCTTGGAAGATTGGTCTCCCTTTTATTCACACACACAATCAGTCACCTGTTCATTGGCTGCTTTACTTGGACACTTGGAATACAATGAGGAAGTAAATATACTCTTTGCCTTCAAGGACCAGAGTTAGGTGGGAGGAGATGTAGGATGGATCCACTTTCCCCAGATTCGTGGAGATTCCAAGAGGGGACATCAGGGCTGTCAGAAATATAAGATCTGATTGGTCAATTTGAATGAGCCTCAGCTGATTAGAAGGGTTTGTTTCCTACACCTGGGAAACCAAGTTAGCTGGCAGGTATGTAAATGACAGTGATATCTGGGGAGCTGGGTGGTGGTACACATGGTTGAGCACACACATTACAGTGCACAAGGACCCATGGTTCAAGTCCCTGCTCCCCACCTGCAGGGAGGAAGCTTCGAGAATGGTGAAGCAGGTCGGTAGGTGTCTTTCCTCTCTCTCTTCCCCTCCCCATCTCTATCTCCCCTTTCCCTCTCAATTTCTCTCTGTCTCTAATCAAAATAAATAAATACATATTTAAGAGATAAAGGACAACACTCTTTTTTAGGTAGGTCATCCAGAAAATTGGTCCTTTTCCCTTATCATGAGTAAGAGCCTGGGTTCTATACCAGGTAGAGTCACAATAGGCACAATGTGCCCTGTTACTTAGATGCCTCAGTCAGGATTGGGCTGGGAGATACCACACTTAGCTCTTCCCTGGAATCAAGTGCAGGGAAGCTGAGTCTAGTGGTGAGAAAGGCCAAGCTGGACAGCAGTATTGATGCCCAGCACTTACTGAGTGCCATGCTAATGCCAAGTACTGTGCTAAGCACCATGTATGGATTCTATCACAGTTGCCCTCTAGGTGTAGATGTTGTCATCATGTTGAGACGCCTAGAGCTCAGAGCAGTACAGCAGTCACTCAAGGTCACTCAAGGCTAGTGTGGAGTGAAGCAGGGAACTGGACCTCAAACCCTTTGTTCGTCATCAGATAGCTGCCCTGGGTCTCCGGGGGTGGGGGTGGGTAGGACAGTCTGCTGTCCCTTGCTTCCCGCTTGCCCCTCCACCACCAGTCATGCCACCCACAGAGCCCTGAACTGCAGGGTTCCACATCCTCAGGGTCTCCAGCATGTCCTGAGCCCCAGTCCCCAAGGTCCTGTGACTTCATGAGTGCCAAGTCTCTTAGGGACGTGCTGCAGAAGACTGAAGTCAGCAATTTTATAGATCGCTGACTATCAAGAACGAGGGCGATTTTATACTTGCTCTCGGGTCCAGTTTCCCGCACTTGCTCTCCCTCCAAACGTCTGAGATCATTAGGTGGGGGAGCTGGTGGAGGTGACAGAGGGAGGTCACCAGCTGATCATGTGGTGTCTATGAGGTGAGCGTCTCAGCATGGGGCTGAGCCCCTGCCCCCAGCACCTCTGCAGCAGGAAATCCTCACAGTGGGTGATGAACAGAGTAGAGGACACTGAAGGTCCTTGTCCTCCACAGGCCTTTAGGAACTGGCAGTGGCTTGCAGTCAGAGGGTTTTCCGGCCACCTCTGTTGACATGTCTCAGTGAGGCTGTGGGATCTGTCAGCCACATGTCCTCCGAATCTTCTCCAGTCACCATCCTGGACAAAAGGCTGAATTATCTCCCCATTTCGAGCTCGGGGCGGGGGGGGGGCAACATTACACAATTATCCTATGTCGGGGTGATCAGAATACAAGAGTAGAATAATAGAGGTGTTTCAGGCTGTCCATTTAAAAATGTAGGTCATGGGTGGGGAGATAGCATCATGGTTCTGCAAACACACTGTCATGCCAGAGGCTCCAAGGTCCCAGGTTCAACTCCCCACACCACCATAAGCCAGAGCTGAGCTTTCTCTGGGGGGAAAAATTAAAATCAAAATGTGTGTCATATTCTGGATTTGCAGCTTTTCTTGGCTTTTAAAATTTGTGTCAAGAGATGAAAGACAACTACTAGATAGTTCCACTCATGTGAAATATGGATATAAAAAGTAGATGAACTGCAATAAAATACTGTAAAATAAAATAACAAGAAAATAATTTGGATTCCACATGCATTTAGGAAACCTACTTGCTCCTTTCACAATTAATTTACAGACGAATTTCAGGTGAGAAGGGCACCTGTAGGCTATTTTTTATGGCTTTAAAATTCTTAATATGTCATGTCATTATAAATATTTATTTAAAAATCATTATTAATTCATTTGATCAAATGTAATATTTAATTTTAAAAAACTGTGGTAGTTACCAGGGCTCAGTTGATGACAAACCTTGGATCTATGGAGCATAAAACCCATAGACTTTGATTGTCTCAGACTCTTAGAACCAGGGACATAGCCAGTCTTGGGGGGGCTTGATGCTTCCAATGTTTGGGAGCCCTCCCCCCACCCCAAAGAAAATGAGTTCAAAAGGCAGCTGGGGAAGTGGTGTAGTAGCTTCCTGCCTGTGCGACTCTACACTCCCCGAGGACACTTCTTATGTTTTTTTCCCTCAGATACAAGCTAGAAGACAAAGAGAGAGGGAAAGAAAAAGAACACAGCATGGTGGAGCTGGGCGGTAGCGAAGTAGGTTAAGCGCACGTGGCGCAAATCTCAAGGACCGGCGTAAGGATCCCTGTCTCTCCACCACCTGCAAGGGGGTCGCTTCATGGGCGGTGAAGCAGGTCTGCAGGTGTCTGTCTTTCTCTCCCCCTCTCTGTCTTCCCCTCCTCTCTCCATTTCTCTCTGTCCTATTTAATAACAACAACAATAATAACAACAACAACAATGATAAACAACAAGGGCAACAAAAGGGAAAAAAAATGGCCTCCAGGAGCAGTGGATTTGTAGTGCAGGCACTGAGCCCCAGCAATAACCCTGGAGGCAAAACAAAAAACAAACAAACAAAAACAGTATGGTTTCCTGTTAGCTTTCTCCTTTGCATGGTGCTTTGTCTCGTGTGTGTGTGTGTGTGTGTGTGTGTGTGTGTGTGTGTGTGTGTGTGTGTGTGTGTGTTATGGGACTGCAGACTTAGCAGGTAGGGCATGGGGTGGGGAGGAGAGATATGTTAAGATTAAAAAAAAAAAAGCAGAAGTCTGGACTTCTCACACAGACATTCTGATCTGATTGACTGCAAATGCAAATGCAATTTGGGCAGGTGTTTTCTTTTCTTTAGATTCCTTCGGGATTTTTAAAAATATTTTATTTTATTTTATTTCCATGAGAGAAAGAGGAGAGAGAGACCAGAGCACTGCTTAACTCTGACTTATGGTGGGGTGGGGATTCAGCTTGGGACCTGAGAATCTCTGGTGCAAAAGCCTTTTTGCAGAACCATTATGCTGTCTCTACTGCCTTCCCTTGGGTGATTTTTAACCTACCATGATGACTGAGAAGGGGGAGGATGGTGAAGGGACAGGAGCATCCACATTTGGTCCTTGGCTCCATCACTCAGTCTCTGTAAGTTGGTGTTACTATGGTAGTAACAGCCGGCTCGGGTAGGCCCAGAATGAGAATTAAATGAGGTAATACACACTGAGTCCATGAAAAGAATGCCACTGTGGTATGAGGGATCCTCAGTACCTGTTGGGTTTGCTTTATTTATTTATTTTTAGTAATAAATTAAATAACCCACTAGGGTCATCGCAAGGGCTCAGTGCCAGCACTATGATTCCACCATTCCTGGAGGCAGTTTATTCCCTTTTTCCCCCCTTTTCCTTTTATTTGATAGGACAGAGGTAATTTGAGAGGAGGAGAGAGAGAGAGAGAAAGATACCTGCAGATCTGCTTTGCCACTTGTGAAGCATCCCCCACACCTGCAGGTGGGGAGCTGGGGGCTAGAACCCAGATCCTTATACACAGTGATGTGTGCACTCAACCAGGTGCATCACTGCCTGGCCCCTCCTTATTACTAATAAGATATTGCCATGCCAGCCCCCCGCCCCCCTCCACACACACAGCTAGGAAGTTGGAGAGTGGTTCCAGAGACTTGAATCTCTCTTTGGACTCATTGGACAACAAAGGAGTTGTGTGACCTTGGACAAGCTCCTTAATTCCTCTGAGTTGCCACCTCTTTCCACGTGGGTCCCAGGGCCCCTGGGCTGTCCAGAGTCCAGTGAGATCATAGATTTGAATGAGCTTTGCAAAGGCGGCCCACTCCCAAGGAATCTGAGGCAGGATGATTATGTCGGCCATTCCCTCCCGGGAACCCTGACCAGCCCATCTGTTGCAGAAGCTTGTGGGGCTCCTTCTGCCTCTGTTGGCTGCCTTTCTGAGCAGCTCAACCCCACATTTGGGCAGGTTCCAGGGAGAACGCTGTCCCTCCTCCATCTGTCCCTCAAGTTAACTCTTTTCTCTCTACTTCTGGCTAGCCAGAACCAAGGTCAGGGTCCCCAGGAGTGGGAGGTGAGGTCTAGTGTGAGATACTCAATTTTGGGGGGGAGGGGGAATGAATGGTTTACAGGCAATACAGTTGTTGCATGTGTAAAATTCCTCAGTTTTCTTTTTTTTTCTTTATATTTTATTTATTCATGAGGAAGAGAGGAAGAACCAGACATCACTCTGGTACATGTTCTGCCAGGGATTGAACTCAGTTCTTCATGCTTGAGAATCAGTGCTTTATCCACTGCGCTTCCTGGACCACAAATTCCTCAGTTTTCTGCAAACCACTCTCCCCCTCAGCCTAGGTCCTCCTCCACCATCCCGCAGCAGGGCCTGAAAGCTCCCCTTCCATCCCACCCCCTCCCCCAGAGTCTTTCCTTTGGTGCAATACACCAAACCCAGTCCCAGTCCTGCTTTGTGCTTCCCTTTCTGTTCTTCTTAACATCTATCTGTCCATGAATTGGGATCATCTCATATTCATCCTTCTCTTTCTGGCTTATCTGATTTGACATGATTCCTTCAAGCTCCATCCAAGATGAGGCAAATAAGGTAAATTCATCTTACTCCACCACCACCACCCCAGGCCAGGAAGTAGCCAGAGAACCCAGCCTGCCAGTGTGGATGGTTCGAGGTTCACTGAGACTAGCTTTGGGGTTCTCTGTCTTCCCCCTCCCCTGCAGCTGGCAGAGCTGAAGGCCCCATGAAGGTTGGGGTCCCCAGGGACTGACCTGGGTATGGCCACACCACTAAGCCCACTGTGGCCAGCCAAAGGCCAAGACTGGTAATCTTTTCTCCAGCAGTGACAGTTTCCAGAACCTGGAAAGAAAGCTGAAGTAGAGGAGACAGAGGGAATAGAGGTGGAGCCCAGCTTCCTGGACCAGGCTCAGCTCTCCCCTCCCCCAGGGCCCTGGACTGTGGGTATCAGGTAGCTCCCCCTCCCCCACTCCCCTGGGGGGCAGTGATCAATGCCTCCCCTGGAGCTTCAGGGGATGGCCAGCTGGCTGAGAACCCTATGAATCCCATCCTTGACCAAAGTATTTTCCTCCTGGAGGTTCTGCTTCTCTGGGATGGGACAAACCCACTCACTTCGAGGTGAGTTTGGGGCCCGCAAGTGCAGAGGTAGGAAAGCTCTGACCTCTCTCTGTGGCTGTGGGGAGTGGGGGAAGCAGAGGTAGCCCTGCCAGGTCAGTTCGGGATTGGAAAGGGGGGGCAGGGGCATCTGGGCTGCCCTGAGCCCGTGAGCTGGGAGGGGCCTGCAGGAGGTAGTGCTGGGCAGCTGCTGGGTGGCAGATGGTTCCTTCAGTGGGCTGCCTGGGGTCAGCTTTCTGCCTCTGAAGTTAACCCTTCCCTTCCCACCTCTACTGCTCCTGTGTGACCAGGCCTGCAGACATAGCTGCTGTGTCTCCATGAGCTGTGGACTAGACCCCTTGTGTACCCCCACGCCACTCCCCAGACAGCCCCAGGAGAGCGCTGGGTTGGGGGCGGATGCTTGACTGTTTGCCAAGCCAGGCTCCCCATCCCCTGAACACCAGGGGCAGTGCAGGATTGATGGCACTTTTCACAGTTGTCACTCGTGTTTGTATTAATTCGTGGTGCGATTGATGTACTAGAGAAAAAAGATAACCACAGTGCAGGAAAACTGTCCTCAATATTTTAGAGATGCTCCTTCTTCTGGGACTCACAAGCTCACCCTAACTCTGTGTGTGTGTGTGTGTGTGTGTGTGTGTGTGTGTGTGTGTTGTGGGACAGGAATGAGCATTTAAAAGTTTATTCTTTCCAGATACTTTTTTCTAGTTTGTTGATACAGTTTGAGGAGCTTTTGTGTCTCTCAATGTCTGACCACCTCATCATGTTTAATGCCTGCATAGTATTCCACAATGGGTATTTACCCAACACAACCACCCATCTGCCCTTGTTGAATGATATCGGGGACAGATACAAGAGGAAGTGAGTTCAGAGAGAGTGGGCCACCTATCTGAGGTCACACGGCTTATAAATAAGAGCTTGAGCTGGAGTGTTGGCCTTGAGGCTGTGAGATTCAATTCACTTTTGGGGGTTAAGAAAGAAAGGGAGTTTAAGAGAAGGAAAAAAAATACTTGTTGGACTGGTGGCAGCACACCTGGTTAAGTGCATGTATTAGCATGCACGGGGACCCAGGCGCCCCACCTGCGTGGGGGAAGCTTCACGAGTGGTAGAACAGTGCTGCAGGTGTCTGTTTCTCTATCCCTCTCCCCTGCTCAGTTTTTCTCTGTTCTATCAAATTAAGTAAATAAAATTAAAAAGAAAAAGAAAGAAAGGAAAATTACTTTTCTGGGTTTGGGATGATAGCATGATGACTATATAAGACTTTAGTGCCTAGGCTTCAGCATCCCAGGTTCAATCCCCCAGTACCACCATAAGCCAGAGCTGAGCAGTGCTGTAGTGAAAGGAAGGGGAGAGAGAGAGGGAGAGGGAGAGAGAGAGAGAGAGAGAGAGAGAGGGAGAGAGGGAGAGAGGGAGAGAGAGAGAGAGAGAGAGAGAGAGAGACTCCTTTAAATCAGTATGATCCTTTCAATCTCCTTTAAATCGTTTACAGCCATGCCACCCTGAACACGCCCAATCTTGTCTAAATCAATTTATTGACTGCTGGCTAAACTCAGTTCTGGGTGAGACAGAGCACTGAGCCCAGCTGAGTCCAATCCCATCTTCATGATCAACCGGCCCCCGTCTCTGAGGTTCAGTCTCCTCACCCATGAAACAGGGCTGTTCCATTCTTGCTTTTCAGGCTCTTGGGCAACTGATAGGAGACATTGTCTCCCTGCTGTGTGGTTCATCCAGTGGGTGCCGGGCAGGCAGGGAGGCAAATCCTCCCCCTGTGCTGTGAGACTCTGTGGGGTGGTGAGATGCTGGCGTGTACTGTGCACCAGCACCTGAAAACACCAGCGTTCTCATAGCAGTGTCAGGACTTCCACGTGTCCCTTCTTCTCCCTGGGCCTCAGATTACCTGTGTGTGAAGGCAGTCCTGCCCTTGGTACTTTCTGAGGGTGATTCTGTTCCTGGTTTCCAGCATCCATAGGATGGACCTGCACCCCTGTGGGCTGAGGGGGCTGAGAGGGCTGAAGGGGTGTCTCCTCCATCAGAGCTACCCTCCCCTCCCTCTGCCAGCCAGAACCAGTGGGCTGCCCCTCCCCCCAGCTCCCCACCCTTTGACACTAATTGATCCAGAGTCCCTCTCTAATACAGCCTCTGCCTGGGGCCCTGCTCCAGGCATCTGCTGGGGGAGAGGGAGGGGGTACGGGAGAGGGGTAGGCCAACCACCCACCAGTCTGCCATCTGCTCCCCTGCCCCTCCCTCCTCTGAGCACCACCAAGGCAAATCTGTAATGGAGCTGGGGCCCCTGTTTGGGGGAGTGGGGGGTGGAGGTGGGGGAAAGCAGACAGAACAGGCTGCGCGTACACACACACACACACACACACACACACACACGCATGTGCACACGCGCGCGCGCACACACACACGCACACAGCTTACAGACACAATTAATGGCAGTGCTTTTGTGCAACCCTCTCAGGTCCAGACAGCTTCTGTGAGGACTCTGGAGAGGGGGAGGGGCTCTAACCACAGGGCTGCTTTGCTTCAATGATCCACCCCTGAGGCCTCTTTGGCAGCCCCTCAGGACTGGACAAGACGGTGGAGAGGACAAAGAGGGAAGCCAGCAGAGGAGGGGGAGACAATTTAAAGAGCTCTGGACTGCAGAGGCTTAAGGGAGGACTGGGGTGGGGAGGTGGCACACCCAGCTGAGAGCACACATTACCACGCAGGGACCTGGGTTCAAGCCCTCATTCCCCACCTGCAGGGGAGAAAGCTTCAGGAATGATGAAGCTGGATGGTAGGGCTCTCTTTCTCTTCCTCTGCCTCCCTTTTTCCTCTCCGTTTCTTTTTGTCCTATGAAATTAAATATAAATATTTTTAAGAATAATAAAAATAAAGGAGGTGCTGACAGTAGTGACAAGGGTCTGGTCCCCTGCTTCAGAGGCTGCCAGACCTGCTCCAGCCCGGACCTGGGGCTTCTGGAAAGGTGGCTCTTCACTCCAGGTTCCAAGTTCACCTGCCCCACAGGATGGTTCCTCAGCCCCCCAGGCAGCATGGAAAGAAGGCCTAGTGTTGGAGGCTGGACTGGAGTCTCTGAATGTCTGGGTTCTGATGCTCTGTGTGACCTTGAATGACCCACTGCACCTCTCTGAGCCCCGGCTGCTGCCTACCATGTGAGGTGGAGGTGGGGCCTGCTCACAGGGCTGGTGGGTTGGATGAGTCTGGGGACGGGCCCAGTGGTTGAGCACATGTCCTTGTCCTGCATGTGTAAGGCCCTAGGCACCCCCCAAAAGCAAGACAGACAAAACCAAATGGGAGTCTGGGAACTGGCACAGTTGTGCAGAGGACTTGTGGGCCAGAAATACCAGGTTCAATCCCTGGCACCACCAAATAGCTAAAACAGAGAAGTGCTATGGCAGAGAGAGAGAAAGAGGGAGGGAATCATGGAAGGCAAAGCTGTGCTCTGGTCTCTCTCTCTTTTGCTCATAAAAAGTCATTAACAGCAACAGCAAAGAGCAAGTGTCTGTCAAGTGGCTGCCGAGTCCCAGGCACTGTGCAGGCAGCCAGCAGGTGTTTCTTTTTCTCTCCTTTATTATTTCCACCGCCACTCTTGATTTCTTTCTGCCTCTATTTAATTTTTTTTAAAAAAAAAAAAAGATAAGATATTGTCACCAGTGCCCAAGTATCGCTGGCTTCAAGCGACGTCCCCTGAGCTCCCCACCCACCGCCATTACTCCCTTACTCAGTGCAGTCACTGCTTCTCTTGACTGCCCGCCTCAGCCACAGCCAGTCACATGCTCCAGGGTTCTGTGGCCATTTCCCTGTTGCAGACAAACTCAGATCCTGGCGCATAGTGGGTGCTCAGGAAATGCTTTTTGAGATGAACCGCACAGATGCCCTATCTACATTTTTTATGTTAAAAATATATTTTTTAATTTATTCCCTTTTGTTGCCCTTGTTGTTCTATTGTTGTAGTTATTATTTTTGTTGATGTCAGCATTGTTGGATAGGACAGAGAGAAATGGAGAGAGGAGGGAAAGACAGAGAGGAGGAGAGAAAGATAGACACTTGCAGACCTGCTTCACCGGCTCTGAAGCGATTCCCCTGTAGGTGGGGAGCCAGGGGCTCGAACCGGGATCCTTATGCCGGTCCTTGCGCTTTGTGCATGTGCGCTTAACCCGCTGCACTACCACCCGACTCCCTAAATACTTTATTTTAAATCAGAGAGAGAGAGACTGATACCAAGGAAGATACACAGAGAAAGACCAGAGCACTGCTCAGCTCTGGTTTATGGTGGCGCTGGTGATTGAACCTGGAACCTTGGAACCTCAGGAATGCAAGTCTCTTGTATATTCATTATGCTGTCTCCCCAGCCTCCTATCAATGAGTTTTAAGTGGCAGGGAGTGAAAAGAGCAGATCCCTTTGGATCACAACAGCACAATCTGTAATAGCCCAATATCAAAAGCAACCCAGGTCTTCAACAACAGATGAATGGCTAAGAAAGTTGTGATCTATATACACAGTGGAATACTGTTCGGCTGTTAAGAATGATGAAGTCACTTTTTCATCTCATCTTGGATGGAGCTTGAAGGAATCGTGTTAAGTGAGATAAGCTGGAAAGAGAGGGATGAATATGGGATGATCTTACTCATAGGTGGAATTTAAGAAACAAAGACAGGAAGAGGAAACACAAAGTACAGCTTGGACTGGGTTTGGTGTATAGCACCAAAGCAAAGGCCTCTGGGGAAGGAGGGCAGAGAGAGGGATGGGAACTAGAAAGAGGCTTTGGGGTCCTGGTGCATGATGGTGGAGAAGGCCTTAAGTTGGGAGTGAGAGTATTTTACAGATGCTTATCATGATTAGATGAGAAATTTTACTCATGTGTCAATAGCTGTACAGTAAACCACGAATCCCCTCTAATACTATTATTTAAAAAAAAAAAAAAAAGGAGGAAAAATATGGCCACCAGAAATGGTGGAGTCTTGCAGGGATTGGGCCCTAGCAATAGCCCTAGTGGCAATAAATAAATAAGAATGTAGCCCAGCAAAAAAAGAAGGAGAAGAAGAAGTGCCGATATTTGTGTGGAAAGTCACAGAGGAATTTATCCATCATCGCAGTCCTTTCTAGGGGGTGGGGGGTGGGTCACCCAGAACCCAGATTCAAGCCCCAGGTCACCACATGGGAGCACCACGCAAAGAAGAAACTTCATGAGTGGTGGAGCCATGCTGGGGTGTCTCTCCTTCTCTCTGTTTCCCCTAACTCTCCCCTTCCCGCTCTCTGTCTCTAAATACATAATAAAGGTTGAGGATATTGGTCCCAGCAAGGCCACTTACTGGTGGTGTCAGGCACACAGAGCTGACTGGCGAGAGCCCCAGACACCTTGGTGGTATTTATGGAAAGCGGAGATGTTTGCCCTTCCTGCACCTCTAAGAAGGGCCTGGGAATCCTCATTCACTTGTGTTGTGAGTCTTGGCTGTGTCCTCTTCCTAGGCCCGAAATGAATCCCACACACAGTCCAGCCCACAGGGATTCCACGGCCTCTGAGCTGGGACTCTTCCAACCCATGGTTCCCATGACATCATCCCCAGGAGGACACCCCTGACTTAACCACACTCCAGGGGAAGACAGAGCTTTCTGTGAACAGTACTCCACCATCCACATTCCCAGCATCCTCTGCTTTCTGTCTTTCCCACCTCTCCCCTTTCCCATTCTGGAACACACAGGGATGACAATTTTAAAAATGCGGTTTTCTCTTCACCTTCTGATGCTCCGGCTTGTGTCTCTTCACCCTGTCCCTTTCTGAGGAGGTAGTGGTTTGCAGGACTGGATAAGTCATTCATCAAAGTTCATGTGAGCACAACAACTCCTTACCAGACCATCAGTTCTCTCACTCACCACAAACCATCAGGCACCCGGTCCCCTGCTGTCCCTTCTGATGATCTCTGTTCTCTGTGGTCTGGATCTAGGAGTTTGCTTTTTCTTCATAGTTCTGCTTTCCTCATTTCTGAAGAAAAACACCATGTGTCATTTTCCTTTGGGGAATCTGTGCACAAGGATATTTGTGTGTGATGTTAAACAAGCACCAATACAAGTCTATTTCCAGCTATTCTTAGCCATGTTCAGGTCCTCTGTAGTGAATTATTGTCTCAAGTGGCCTCCCCCAGGGCTCTGTTCTGGCTCCTACGCTATTTAATATTGACATCAATGACCTCCCAGAAACTTCTTCAAGGAAGTTCATCTACGCCGATGACATCTGCTGTGCAACTCAGGCATCCAAGTTCGACATCCTCGAGGAAACACTCACGAAAGACATGTCTCTGATATCTGATTACTGTAAAAAATGGCGACTAATCCCTAGCACTGCAAAAACGGTATCATCTGTTTTCCATCTACACCATGCCTCGGCCTCGCGTGAGCTTAATGTGCAGCTTGACGATACGAGAATCCGGCATGAAACCCAGCCAGTCTATCTTGGCGTTACTCTCGATCGTACCCTGTCATTTCACGAACATCTCATAAAACTGCAGCAAAGGTGGGCGCGAGGAATAACATCATTGCAAGACTGGCCAGCTCCTCATGGGGCGCGAGCGCTTCCACACTACGATCATCATCTCTGGAATTATGCTATTCCACTGCAGAATACTGTGCCCCAGTATGGTTCTGTAGCCCCCATGTCCACTTGGTCGATTCCAAATTATATTCCTGCATGAGGATCATTTCTGGAACCATCCGTTCCACCCCGGTTCCATGGCTGCCAGTTCTTAGCAACATCGCCCCGCCAGATATTCGTCGGGATGCGGCATCATCTAAGTTCATTTCCCACGTCTACGCTTGACCAGACCTGCCAATATACGCGGATATCTTCATCCACCCTGTCCAACGCTTGACGTCTCGTCACCCAATCTGGTCCCCTATGCCTACACTGAACTTCTCTGTTCTAGTCTCTTGGAAATAGAGTTGGCAGTCAGCTGAGGTAAAGAACAAACACCTCATCACAGACCCCTGTGAGCGTCAACCCGGCTTTGACCTAGCATGTTATGATTGGGCCCTCCTCAATCGCTATCGAACAGGCCATGGCCGGTGCGCGGCTATGTTCCATCGCTGGGGAGCCAGAGATGACCCGAACTGCCCCTGTGGCTCCAGACAGACTATGACCCACATAGTCAACGACTGCCACCTCTCCAGATTCAAAGGAGGTCTCGAAACTTTATATCAGGCTCAACCTGACGCTGTTGACGGGCTATGGAAGAAGGGCAAACGCTAGAAGAAGAAGTGAATTATTGCCGGCTGCATTTTAAAAAATATTTATTTTCCCTTTTGTTGCCTTTTGTTGTATTTTATTGTTGTTGCAGTTATTGTTGTTGTTATTATTGATGTTGTTGTTAGATAGGACAGAGAGAAATGGAGAGAGGAGGGGAAGACAGAGAGGGGAGAGAAAGACAGACACCTGCAGACCTGCTTCACCACCTGTGAAGCGACTCCCCTCCAGGTGGGGAGTCGGGGGCTCGAACCGGGATCCTTTTGCCGCTCCTTGCACTTCGCTCCACCTGTGCTTAACCCACTGCGCTACTGCCTGACTCGTGGCTGCATTTTTTTTGGTTCAATGTCAGTATCACTTTATCAGGGGAAAAGTTGGTTTCTAGGATGGTTGTTGTCACAGAGATACACTTCTCTGCATTTCCTCAAGGAGTTGGGGGGGTGGTGTCAACACATCTCCCCCTTTGAGCATTAGCCCCTCGAGGTCTAACCCTTTTGTAGCAAAAGGAAGAAAAAGGCATCTCTTCTTCGAGCTGAGTAGTATTCCACTGTGTGTGTAGACCACAGCCTTCTCGTCCATCTCCCAGTCCTTGGACATGTGAGTTGAGTCTAAATCTCACTTGACTGTGAATTGTGCTGCTGTGAACCTAGGTGTCCACGTATCTTTTCAAACTCGTGGTTTTTGTATTCTCTGGGTAAGTGGGTAGGAGTGGAGTTACTGGACCATGTGACAGAGCCATTCTTTCCCCAGTGTTTTGAGCAATTCTCACTGTTTTCCATAGGCATGTCCCTTTTTCATATCAACCAAGATGATCTTTGCTACTTACTCTCCCTCTCTCTCTCTCTTCCCCTCTCTCTCATCCACTCTCCTGATTATTCAACCAGCTTCTTCCTTATACCCCACAGGGGCTCCATCTTTGTTCTTTCACATATGCCCTATAGCCTCACAGCAAAGACCCCTCCGAGTTTCGTTTGGAGTTAGTTTTTAGGTGGAGTGAGATCGGCATGCAGTGGCCTGTCCACTTGAGGTGTGCAGCATCAGGATTTTTGAGGCCTGCCAGACTATATCACAGCCTGCTGGTCTTTTTCTTTTTTAACTTCTGTGTCACT
Organism: Erinaceus europaeus; assembly: GCF_950295315.1. Lineage (NCBI taxonomy): Eukaryota > Metazoa > Chordata > Mammalia > Eulipotyphla > Erinaceidae > Erinaceus > Erinaceus europaeus. The sequence goes on along the minus strand of NC_080167.1, from coordinate 7,500,248 downwards.
TTATTGGGGGAAATGATGGTTTGTTGGATTGTTGCTGTCATGATGCTACATTTTCACATTTCCCCTGAGGTAGGAGTCAGAACATTTCTTCCTCCACGAAACTGTCAGCCTGCTCCACCAAAGGGACTGAGCGCCCAGCCTTTCCTGAGTCCAGGATTTGCTGTGTCTGCTCTCTCCCTCTCCCTCTCCCTCTCCCTCTCCCTCTCCCTCTCCCTCTCCCTCTCCCTCTCCCTCTCCCTCTCCCCTTCTCCCCTCCCACCTCCCCCCCTCTCTTTGCTTCTTCTTTGCTTCCTATCTAAACTTCTCTCCTTCTCTTGTCACCCTTGATGATACCTCTCCTGCTTAGTGATTTCCTCAGTTGACATTATGATATCTGTTTGCTTTGACCCAAGATAGACAACAACCCAATTACCTCCTAAACTTTAGAGAAGGTGGGAGAGGGAAATCTCACCAGGTGTTTTACATCCACCCAGGTGCTAATGCTATTTACTCCCAGCAAGCACTTGGCCCCAAGTGGAGTTAACAGAAGGATGGGTGAGAATCAGATCACCCTTTAATTTCTCCAGCTTGGCGCTCAGGGTGGGGGAGGGCGTCTTTAAGATTTCTCTAACCAAGGAAGTCACTAAGAATGGCATACTAATGTGAATATGCGTGAGTAACAGAGGAGAAAGGTGTGGGGGCTACTTGCACTGTTTGTTTTCTGCATCTTTCTGTCCCTCCTGCTGTATCCAGTGCATCGCAATGACAGCAACACCAGCAAACTTGTCACAGCTCCACTCTGATGCAAGGAATTAGACCCAGAGAGGCTGAGTGACCCAGCTAGTGTACACAGCTGCAAACAGAACATGGATGGGGGTTAGGACTCACCTGCTCTCATTTCCAGATTTTGGGTTCAATACCAAATCATCTCTCTGCTGAGTACTTTTTCTTTTATTATTCCGTTTTGTTGCCCTTGTTGTTTATTGTTGCAGTAGTAGTAGTAGTTGTTGTTGTTGTTGGATAAGACAGAGAGAAATGGAGAGAGGAGAGGAAGACAGAGAGAGGGAGAGAAAGACAGACACCTGCAGACCTGCTTCACCGCTTGTGAAATGACTCCCCTGCAGGTGGGGAGCCGGGGGCTCGAACCAGTAACAGTAACACAATAAGCATGTTGGTACATCTAGATCTTTTAAGCCAGTCCTTATGCTTTGCGCCACCTAACCCTCTGTGCTACTGCCCCACTCCCTAGTACTTTTATTTTTTTTACTATCTTTATTGATTTATTGGATGAAGACATTAACAGGGAAGGAGACAGAGAGACACCTACAACACTGCTTTACCACTCACAAAGCTTTCCCCCTGCAGGTGGGGAGTGGGGGCTTGAACCTGGGTCCTTGCACATTGTAACATATGTGCCCAACCACTACTTGGCCCCCTCTGCTGAGTAGTTCTTGAACAAGTTCTAATCACAAAAGTAACACATGGTAATCATTTTCCCCCAAAGCACCAAAGAAGTATATAAAAATAATTTTATTATATTTATTTATTTTCCCTTTTGTTGCCCTTATTGTTTTTTTATTATTGTTGTAGTTATTGATGTCATCGTTGTTGGATAGGACAGAAATCGAGAGAGGAGGGGAAGACAGAGAGGGGGAGAGAAAAATAGACACCTGCAAACCTGCTTCACCGCCTGTGAAGTGACCCCCTCCCTGCAGGTGGGGAGCCGGGGGCTCGAACCAGGATCTTTACACCGGTCCTTGCGCTTAAAAATAATTTTAAAAAACAAACTGTGAAAGTCTCTTTGTCTTAATTTTCTATTCCTGGCCACTGGAGGTAATTACTACTGTGCTTTCTGATACAGGCTTCCAGAAATGTTTCGTGTGAAAACAGGATCCATTATGCCTGCTTTTCTTTACTCTGAGTCTTAGGTTTTTAAATCTATTGCTGCTGTTAGAAACCCCCCTTAAAATAGCTGTGTAGTAGTGTGTTGAGCAGATGCAGCCTCCTTTATGTAATCACTGTGCCACTGATTCACAATCAGGTTGTTTTCAGAATTGTTGCGGAACAGTAACACAATAAGCATGTTGGTACATCTGGCTGGCTTGCCTGCTTGGAGGGGTCTGTGTACACACGCAGACCATCATTCTAAAAATGGAATCACTAAACATGTCCAGAAGAAAATACTGCCCAGTTATCTCCCCCTCCCACCCCAAAAATTTTCACTCTTCACTCCCCCAAGGCTCAGAGGTGTTTTTTTTTTTTCCTCTCTGACCTTTACAAGATAGAATACTACAGCTCTTCCATTGATGTCACTCAAAGACTAAGAAAATAGTGTATGCTTATTTCCAGGGCTGTCTTCAGTGTCTGCATCCTTCACACCTCCTCCAAGAGGCCCACCCTGATTCTCTTAGCACGCCGAGAGTGGGTTAAGTCATGCCACCTCAAGTTCATGTTGGCTTGGGAAGGGAAATTCTCGGTGCCACTTCAGATGAGGTCTATTGGAGCAGGATGGGCCTTTGCTGGACTCCCCTGGCCCCCCTGTTCCAAGCCCCTCAGGAAAGAAGTTGCTTGGTCACTGTGATGTTGTGTTAAGTCTGCCTGGTGTAAACCACATCACAATAGACACACCTATTTCAATATCTGCTGAGGGCTTTCAGAGTTGAGCTCCCAATTCTTTTTTTTAAATATTGTATTTATTCATTTATCTATTATCTATTGGATAGAGATGGAGAGAAATGGAGAGGTAAAGGGAGAGAGAGATCTGCAGCCCTGCTTCACCACTTGTGAAGCTTTCTCCCTGCAGGTGGGCACCGGGGGCTGAACCCAGGTCCTTGCTCACTAAAATGTGTGCACTCAACCAGGTGCGCCACCACCCAGCTGTGAGCCTCAAATTCTCCCTGCAGTGTGAGTTGACCAGGTCCCATCAAAGGTGAGCTGACCATCCCGAGGTTCAGGTCAGGGTTTCCTGTGGCAGGTGCGGACTACCTATAAATCTGGTCTTCTGTGTCCTTTCTCCAATCAGAAGGGGATAAGAAATGGGGGTTCGTGTGACCCCCTGGAGTTCCTAGGATTTCAGTTCCTCAAGCATATCCCATCACTCACCCACCTCAGTTGCATCTGTTCATGTGTTTGTTTGGTTGGTTGATTTTGGCGGCCTTGGGGCTCCCCCTTGTGTGAGTTTACCATGCCCTGGCTAACCTTTTTCATTCCCATGGAGAGAAAAGGAGAGACACCAGCCCATGAGAGCTTCCCCCAGTGCTAAGGCACCTCCCCTGGCAGTGTCTGGGGCTCACGCCTCAGCTGAAGATGCCCTGCTTGGCGAACAGCTCACCAGCCTCTGCATTTGTTTTAAAGTTTTTATCTTGGTTCAAAACCTCCAGGCAATTGCGCGCGCGCATACACACACACACACACACACACACACACACCTCCAAGGACATGCCTGCCTGCACCTGTCATTTCACTGCTGGGACTTCGAGGCTCAGAGCAGGGGAAGTGACCTTGTCAAGATCACACTGTTGAGCGGATTGGGTGCTAGGATGAGTCTCTCCTCATCGTCGTCCTCCTCCTCCTTCTTCTTCACCTCCTCCTCCTCCTTCTTTCTTCTTTCTTCTTCTCTTTCTCCTCCTGCTTCTTCTTCATCTTCTTCTCTCTTTCTCCTTCTCCTGTTCCTTCTCCTTCTTCTCTCTTCCTCCTTCTTCACCTTCTTCTCCTCCTTTGTTCTTCTTCTTTCTTCTCTCCTCCTCCTGCTCCTTCTTCTTCATATTCTTCTTTCTTCTCTCTTTCTCCTTCTCCTCCTGCTCCTTCTTCTTCTCTTTCTCCTTCTCCTACTTCTTCTCCTCTCTTCCTCTCCCCTTCCCCCTCCCCCGCTTCCTCTTTCCCTTCTTCTTCACAGCCCCCCACCCCAGCTGCCCACAGGTCCTCTCACCTGCCTCCTGATGAAACAGCCAGGTGGTTCTTGCCTCTCTACTGGAGGCAGTGAAGCTTGAGCTCCAGATAGGATCTGCTGTCTAATATCTCAATTAAATCACTGTGGAGCTCCCTTCCACCAAAGTGTCAGCTCACCCAGGGCCCCGGTCTGGAGAGAGAGCGATTCAGCCTTATCAGACCTGCTGGGTGGAAGGATCTATTTCCAACAGTGTCAGGGATGAAACTGTGACGAGGAGGAGGGAGTGGGGATGGTGGGCTCGTGATGCCAGGAGGATGTGGGTACTGAGACAGGAGGCTGGGAGGGATGACCTTCCTAGCGAGCCTTTTCAGGTGTGGCAAAGGTGGGCCCAGTGAAAGCACAAAGAAATCCCCAATACTGAGCTGGAGAAAGGATTTTCCCCCTTTTCTCTCCTCTCTCTCTCTCTCTCTCTTTCCTTCTTTTATTTTTATTTTTTATCCAGAGCATAGGCAGAGGAGAATTGTATTTTGTAATAAAGAACAAGAAAAGGCTTTAAGAAAAAAAATGAGGGCATTGGGAAGGCGGCAGAGAGGTAGTTTACTAGGTAGGATAGTGGGGCCTGGCCCAGGTTCCCACCCCAGCCCCATATGAGAGGTGTCATGGCACCAGTGGAAGCTCTGGTCCATCTTGTCTGTTCCTCTGGCTGTTTCCTTCTCTGTCTCTCTCCTTCTGAATGAAAACACGGTCCAGAAGAAGTGGAGTCACGTGTGTGCCAGGCCCTGGCTCTACAAAACAAAGAGGATGGGGGATGATATGTGTGTGTGGGTGTGTATGTGTGTGTGTGTATTTGGGGGGGGGGGTGTTTGCTTTTCCCAAAGAAAAAGTGTTTTTCTGGGTAGACAGGGAGAAGAGGTCCTGGTCCCCAGCCTCCAGCGCACAGGCAGAGAGGTGCAGGTGGCTGGAGGCAGCTGGGAGTCAGCAGACAGGAGAGGAGAGGGTTTCCCTTGGTTGTCTGGGTGACTGAGCTTGGAGGCTCCTCCTGGGCTGCAGTTTCTCCTCTGAGCTCCTGGCCCAGCACAGCACAGTGCAGCTGCTCACCTGCCCCTCCCACACCCCAGTCTAGTTAAACCCCTTTCTCTTCCTGCAAACAAACCCCTCTAGCAGTCCAGCCTAGATCCAGACTTCACGGAGCCTCTCTGTGCTGTAGGCATGTGGCTCTGTGCTCCAGGTCTGTCTATTGCTCGTCTCTCTGTCCTTTCTCAGTGTGGTCTTAACAGTAGGGGGCTGAGAAGTAGGAAATGGGGGAAGTCCTGAGAAGCAGGTGGTCTACCCGGGGTCACACTGGAGGCTGACACACTTGTCAGGACCCAACTTTGCTGCACCTGGTGTAACTAACCCCTGCCCGTTGGGTGACCGGATGCAGTCAGGCAGCAGTCAGCCTGCCCAAACCCCCTGTTCTAGGCCCTCACAGCAGCCCCTGCTTCCTGTATGAGGCTCCTTGCGCACATCCAGCCAGCTCCTCCCCAACAGCCCACTTGTCAGCTTTGGTCTTTTAATCCGGATTCGGCAGAGCATGATTGACTTGCCTTTAAACTGAGCCTTGAGGGGTGGAGACCAGCTCCAAATGAGCGGAGGACAGACAGCTGGTCTCCAGCTTCTCAGGGTCCCTGCCTTCTCCTCTGCTCCCACCACCTCCAGATGGCAAGGACTGTGGGTCCTTGCGGGGTACTCTGAGTACCCTGCCATGCCCCAGGCCCCTGAAAGGGCAAGGGGACCCTCCATGCGCCAAGCTGAACACACTGCAGCAAAGGGAATCCTGTCCGCATCAGCCTGACCCCAGGGCCCCCAACCCAGCTTGCACTTGTGCACAGACACCTGAGTCAAAAATGATAGCAGTGCTGGAGGCTGGGGAATAGCTCACCCAGTAGTGCCTGGTTGACACTGCATGAAGTCCAGGGTTCAAGCCCCAGCACCTCCATGGGAGCACCGTAACACTGGAGGGAGCTCTCCAGATGGCTGAAGTAATGGTGTTCGGTTGACTCTCTCTCTCTCTCTCTCTCTCTCTCTCTCTTTCTTTCTCTATCTCTAGCTGATTATTATAAAAAGAAAAATTTTAGGGAGTTGGGCTGTAGCACAGTGGGTTAAGCACACGTGGCACAAAGCGCAGGGACCGGTGTAAGGATCCCAGTTCGAGCCCCCCAGTTCCCCACCTGCAGGGGAGTCGCTTCACAGGTGGTGAAGCAGGTCTGCAGGTGTCTATCTTTCTCTCCCCTCTCTGTCTTCCCCTCCTCTCTCCATTTCTCTCTGTCCTATCCAACAATGATGATGACATCAAGAACAATAATGAATACAATAATAAAAACAACAGGGGCAACAAAAAATAAATAAATATTTTTTAAAAATTTAATGGCCTGGTAGCAGTGAAATTTTGCATGTATAAGGCCCTGGACAGACACACACACACACTCACACAATAGTGGGGCAAGAGAAAAGGGAGTCGGGGAAGGCTGAGGGAGCATGGGATCTTGAGCAAAAGAGAAAGGGGAGAAAGAAGAAAGGTGAGTTGGCCCATGGAGAGCCTGACATCCCCACAAGGTAAAATTCGGGGCCTCCATCAGCTCTGCCCCCTGTGGGTGAGGACTCGGGGGTATGAGGATGTGTGGGGGTCCTGCCCATCTCATCAGGGGCAGCTTTTATTCTGTAGAGAAGGAGGAGCCACAGGAGGTTGTAAGCAGTTGATGCTATTTAAAAAGAAAGCGTTTCAGTGGCTGTAGAGAGGATGAGTAGGCAGGGGTCAATAGCAGATGCACATGTTGGGTGAGGCAGATGCAGAGGGGCAGGAAAGGGAGGCTGCTCCCCTGGCTTTGGGGGTGGGGTGGGGTGGAGAAATGGATTGTGGTTCTGTGAGGGAGAGGGGATGGTTCAAAATGACTCAGTGGCCTTCTGTGAGAGGTGAAAGAATGAACTCAAAGTGAAAGAAAGAGAGAGAGAGAGAGAGAGACAAGGGAAACATTTACCAAGTATCCATGTCTAGCATGTGGTACAGTGACCTTTCAGTGGCTACTAAGAATGAGGGTTCTGAGTGGGAAATGGGGGTGAAACTTTGGTCCATTCACCCCACTCCAAGTGAGAAGCTTAAACCAGTCCTGGGAATCCCGCTGTCTCACCCACACCTGTTCTTAGTGGCATCTATTCTTTTTTTTACCCCCATGCCTCCAGGGTTATTGCTGGGGGCTTGGTGCTAGCACTACATAGCCACTGCTCCTGTGGCCATTTTTTCCATTTTACTGGATAAGACAGAGAGAAATTGAAAGAAGTGGGGGAGATAGAGAGGGAGAGAGAAAGAGATAGACAGCAGCAGACCTGCTTCTTTGCTTATGAAGCTTCCTCCCTACAGCTTGGGAGCCCAGTGCTTGAACCCAGATCCTTGAGTGAGTTCTTGTGCTTAGTACTCTCTGCACTTAACTGGGTGCATCACTGCCCAGCTCCCCTTGGCATCTAATCTGTGGACATTACACATAAAGAAAAGTCTGCTCAGGGACTTGGGGATCATTTTTCTTCAATTTAAGAAAGAGTTGTCTCACAAGGTGGTCTTTTTGTTTCTTTGGATTATCTGATGAAGTCTAGGACCATCAGGCAGATTGAAAAGCCAAGACAAGGCCACCTGAGAGCACAGCCTTCGCACCCAGGGAGAGAGCAAAAAGAGGGAAAGAGCCTGGGCTCTGAGTGATGCCAGTGAGTCACAGAATAAGCCACCCTGTAGCCCACCCACTGGGCTTACTAGGGCTTCTGACCATAATCCCCTTCTGGCTTTTCTCTGACAGGGAGTTTTGTTTCTAAACTCATGAAGAGCATAAGCCTTTTGTAGAGATGAAAATGGGATCTTGGTAAAGGATGTAGTTTGCTGACAGTTATCTATCATGGGGAGATAAGAAACCATAGACCTATAACAACAGTCTTGTAAATCATCAGTTCTCTCCCCCCATCCACCCACCCCCATAAACTGACTTCAAAACTAATTCAGTGGAACCTAAAGGATCATGTGGTGGCTAGATGGCTGGGAAAGGATATAACTTTGCATCTTCCTGCAAGATGATTCTCTTGTCAATGAGTTTTCCTCTTTGACTTTTTATGTCAAGGCATCCAACACTGATAAAACTAGTGCTCTTACCGGTCTTCTGTCTATCTATGTGTAACAAGAGTCAGACTTGCAACAGTTCATTGTACCCCTTCTGTATGCTCTGTATGGTGCAAACCCTTGTGGCCCTTAGACCTTACGGCCTAGACCTTAGTCCGTGAGTTTGAGGAGTGTGAGAGATAGTTGGAAGAAGTGATCATATGGCTGGAGACTGGGTGACTAGGATAGATTCAAGGAGCACTTGTCACACACTAAACCAAGAGAGAGGTCTTCAGTATAGCATGTCTCTGTGTCCCCCTCAGGACTAGAGTCAGTCTGGAAAGGAGGGACTTCTGCTCCCCCCGACCCCTGCGGGTGGGAAAAGTGGCTGAGAGCTCACCGCACATCTGCCCACACCCCTGCTGCCCTCAGTCACCCGGCTTACAGGAGTCCAAGAAGGATTTGACCTTGGTTTTGCTTTGGTTGACCTGAGCCCTGCTCAGCTTTAGCTATTGGTGGTGCTGGGGACTGGTTTTATGGTCTCTTGTGGGCAAACCCTGTCCACTACTACCGTACATCTCATCAGTCCAGAACCAGGGTTTGGACCTGCTTCAGTCTGGCTTTGAAGTCCAGATTCTGCCGATTGTCCCCTGCTGCCTGTAGCTAGAAAAATCTCACAAACTCAGGAGGAGAGAAGACCATGGGAACTGATCATGGGAAGACCCCCTGGAAGAAGAGGAGCCCTCAAAGGAAAGGGTTCAAGCTGGCTGTGCACATGACCCAAGAGACAGTGGTCTTGCCGCAAGGCAGCTAGTGTGGGTTTCTGCTGTTGGGCAGGGGTGTTCTCTGGAAGAGAAACTTGGGCAGACTCCTTATTCTGGTGGAAGAAAAGAGAGAGTATCTCTGGCAGGAAGGGCTGATTATGGAGAATCCCACCCAAATAGATAAACAGAGAAGGACAATGCCATACCCCAAACCCAGCAGCGAGGACAATCAGCAGCACCTCCTGGTGGCTGAACCAAACTGGGCCTTCATGCATACTCAATTTCACAACTCTGGGCCACATTTTACGCACAGGGAAACAGAAAACACACACACACACACACTATAACATCAAAGGTCCCTCCCTTGACATAGTATCTCCCATGTGGTGTGCTTGGGCTCGAACCTGGGTTGTATGCATGGCTGTTGTTAAAATTCGGAGGCTCTTGCCGGGCTGGCTTGCTTCACGGCGGGTAACAGAGACGCAGAGACAACGGCTGGGCAGGGAAGCTGTATTTCTTTATTCAAGAACAACGATTCACAAACTAAGACAAACTAATCACCAAACAGAACTCGGCTGTCTCTTTGCGGCGGCACAAGCACTCCCTCTTACTCTGTAACTCGGGAACTCTCTAACTCTGGAACTCTCATACTGGGGAACCCTCTGAAACTCTGGCACACTGGAACTCTCTCTTACTCTGTAACCCTGAAACTCTCGAACTCAGGAACTCCGGAACTCTCGGACTCAGGAACCCTCTCTCAGGGTTCCTTGGGGCGGGGCCAAGCGGCCCGTGAAATTAACTGGACTGATCTAATTCTCTTGGCGGGGGAGGACTAGAACAAACCAATGTAAAGCATACGACACATGGCTTTACCCAGTGAGCTATCTCTCCAGACCCAATATTCTCCCATCACCAGAGGTGTGGGTAGGCATTACTTCATCTCTATTCAGTCCCTCTAGTGAGAATAAAGAACATGGATGGCTCGAAAATGCTCCCATCAAGAGTCTGCTCCCTTATTCCCATTCTAATTTCCTTAATCAAAGCAGAGGACAAGGACAATGATTTTTCCTTTGTCGTCGAGTGAAAAAATGATAATATTCTGTGATGGAGAGCCTGGGGAATGTTAAGCTTCAAGGACACAATCAATGAAGACATGAAGACACAAGCATTGTGAACAAACATTTTGAAAATGAGATGGGAGAGAGAGAAAAAAAGGTTTACTGTGTATGTTTACCAGTTTTAAGAGTTGAACTAGAAGGTGGAAATTTCAGACTAAGAAAGTGCTAGTAATTCTTTAAAGAAGGTAATTGCTTATTTTGTTTTTATTTGATACAACAGAGATAAATTGAGTAGGGAGGGGGAGACAGAGAGGGAGACAGATATACACCTGTAGCCCTGTTTGTGGGGAGCAGAAGTTTGAACCCAAGTCCTTGTGCTTGCTAACATTTGCTCTTAACAGGGTGTGCCACCACCTGCCCCCACAACCCCCTGTGCTAGTAATTCTTATATATATATATATATATATATATATATATATATATATATGAAACACTGACAAAAACCATAGGATAAGAGGGGTACAATTCCACACAATTTCTACCACCAGAACTCCATATCCCATCCCCTCCCCTGGTAGCTTTTCCTTTCTTTATCCCTTTGGGAGCATGGACCAAGGGACATTATGAGGTGCAGAAGGTGGAAGGTCTGGCTTCTGTAATTGCTTCCCAACTGAACATGGGCATTGACAGGTCGATCCATACTCCCAGCCTGCCTCTCTCTTTCCCTGGTGGGGCAGGGCTCTGGGGAAGTGGGGCTCCAGGACACATTGGTGTGGGCGTCTACCCAGGCAAGTCTGGTTGGCATCACAGTAGCATCTGGAACCTGGTGGTTGAAAGAAAATTTCCAAAGGGAGGCTGGACAACATTATCTTCCACCTGAGGAAGATGGGCCCTGAAATTGGGGCAGCTTGGAACTTTCGTACTCATAACCACAGAATGTGAGCTCAGATCTACAGGGATGCAGATGTCACATAGGCTAGTAATTCTTGATGTCATCCTTTAATTCAGGGATGATCTAAGATGCTTGACGAGTCAGGGAGAATGACTCTGACCTTCCTGGCTGACTGACTATGCCTTGTCAGAATTAGGGCTCTGTTTTGATGTTGCGGTATTATAAGTCCTTTGTTGGTGAGAGAAAAACATGGAAAGTCACCTGCCAGCCCTTCTCCCACACTCATCCCCTCTGGCTGTGGTTGCACATAGCTCAATGGTGACAAAACTCGGTGATCAGGCCCAAATCACGTCACTCAAAGTGCTATCTCCTCCACAGTGTGGGAGCCTCAAGTGAAATGCGCTTGTGACAGGAGCAGGGACATGGTGAGCGGCTTTGCCGGGTAGACATAGTCAGGTGCACAGTCTGGTGGGGGTTGCAGAGTGTGCTTCTTCCTTCTTAGTGAGGGTGGCCTGGGGGGGGCACACAGTGTCTCTGGGTCAGAAAGAGAAGACCCATCAGCTACTCGCAACTTAACTTGGGGAGTCTTTTCTCTGTAGGAGAGTCACTAACCTGGGTAAGATATGACACTGAAGAGTAAAAGAAGGGCAGAGGTAACAGAGACACCAATGAAAAACAGATAGTGAGTTTCCACATTCCTTCAGATTGTGTGCGCCTCCAGGCTTTCTACTCCCAGCGCCATGAAATGTCAGAAATCAAGGGATTTGTAAAGAGTAATCCAGAGAACCTTGGGCCAACCACAGGATAAGAAAGAATCTATCCCCAAGGGAGGGAGGACAGATTTTCAGAAAATAGCAGGCTAATCCGGTAGAGCTGTTGATGGTATCATAGGGCACTTATAAATACTCTCGCCAGGATCCTGTAAACCCAGGAAATCAGGAAGAGTGATTCTTGAGGAAAAAGGAGACTGCGTTCTAAACAGAAAGTTTACTTTTGGCTTAGGAATTTATCTCACTGTTGACTTGCATTCATTAACCTTGCTTTTGGATTACTATATATATATATCCACTATGGCAAAACAAAACGAAATGATGACACACCTAGTTTAGTTCACATGCTACAATGCACAAAGACCAGGGTTCAAGGCCCTGATTCTCACTTACAGGGGGAAAGCTTCAAGAGCAGTGAAGCAGGGCTGCAGGTGTCTCTGAATCTCTCCCTCTCTTTCTCCCCTTACCCTCTCAATTTCTCTCTGTCTCAACCCAAAGTAAGTAAATAAATAAATGTAAATCAAAAAAGAAAGAGGTGCAAAGTGAAAACCTCAAATAGCACAACTTAAAGACAAGATTCAGTTAACTTTTCTGATGGTCCTGCACTCTTTTGTCTGTGTATCTCTTTGGCACAATTAAAATCATATTTTCATAGTTTTATATTTTTTCATGAAACTTTCATGAGATTTCCCCAGATTGAAAAGTATTTTTTACGAACACCATTTTAATGCCTATGAGTATATTAGGTTGCAATGTACAAAATTAGTGATATTTGACCTTTTCAACCTGCAGAAAGGGCAATTTCATATGGTTCACCTCTATTATAATTGATTTCTCCAGTCTGACATTCATTGACATTTAAAGAACTCCCAAATGCTCTCAATGATTTAAAAAAAAGGGGGGGTGGGAAATTCACTGAGTCTCTTTGTGATTAGATCTTTGCAGCCATCCATGATCATTTCCCTTTTTTCTCTCTCTATTTATCTATTTTTATTAGTGATTTAGTAATGATCAACAAGATTATGGGATAAGAATGATACAGTTCCATAAAATTTCATCCCTTCCATTCCCTATTCTTTATCCCTCTGGGAGTATGGACCAAAGATCTTGATGGAGTGCAGAAGGCAGGGAGGTCTGGCTTATGTAATTGCTTCTCTGCTGGACATGGGCATTGACAGGTAGCTGCACATCCCCAACCTGTTTCTATCTGGGTAGTGGGGCAGGGGTCTGGAGAGGTGGGGTTCCAGGATATATTGGTGAGGTCGTCTGCCCAGGGAAGTCAAGTTGGCATCATGGTAGCATCTGCAGCTTGGTGGCTGCATGCCCATTTCCTTTATGGCACACACGTTTGCCCTGGTTAAGTTTTTCTTGTTGTTTAACAAATTGATACAGTGTCCACCTGACACCCTAAACAGCACATAGTTGGAGCTCATGGTTTCCTAGAGTCAGGGGTTAGCAGTGTCTTATGCTTCATGGTTTCTCACAGGCTGAAGTCTAGATGGAGACCAGAACTGAGGTCTCATCTGAAGACTCAGCTGGGGCAGGATCTGAGTCCAAGTTCGCCTGCTCATGTGCAGGAGTCAGTTCTTGCTAACAGTTGACCTGTGGTCTCCCTCACTTCCTTGCCACGTGGGTCTCTCCACCAGAAGCTCACAGTCTGGCAGCTGTCATCATTAACGGAAAGATGCTGCTAGCAAGATGGAACTCATGATCTTATGTAACTTAATCTTCCCTGTGACAGTCCATCACTGTTGCTGTGTTATGTGGCTAAGAAGCAAATCACAGGTTCTTTCTGCAGTCAGAGACAGGGTGTGCACACCACAGCTGGAATCACCAGGGAATCATCTTAGAGTCTGTCCATCATGTTTTGGAAGTGGAATTGCTGAATAAAAATGATGTGAATTTTGAGATTTACTGATGAATTGTTCCCAGGGCTTGGCGTGTGAGTTTCTGTCTCCATAGCAGTTAACAAGAGGTCGAACATTCTGCAGTGGTGTAATTCTGCCGTTTTGCCACCATCATCAATATCATCACCATCATCAGTAGTAGTGGAGTAGTTGGCACTGTCATCAAGGAAATTTTACTCCATTCTAACTTTTTCAGGTAGAGAGAGAAGGGGGGGGGGGGGGCGGGGCGGGGGTGGGAGTGGGAGAGGAGAGGGCGAGGGAGAGGGAGACCATAACTTCCCCCAGTGCATTGGTGGCCGGACTAATTTCTAGGAATGGTAAAGCAGACACCCCTCCCAGGTGGGTGACCTTGCCAGTCCAGTATTATTATCATCTTGTAAATAGTACTAACAAGGGGTTAGGTGGTAGCACATCGGGTTGAGCACACATATCACGGTGCACAAGGATCCAAGTTCAAGCCCTTGGTCCCCAGCTGAAAATGGAAAACTTCATGTATCATGAAGCAGGGCTGTAGGTGTCTCTCTGTCTCTTTCCCGCTCTGTCTCCCTCCTTCAATTTCTCTGTCTCTATCCAATAATAAAAATAAATGAATATGAATTTTTAAAAGTGGTCATTTCAATTTGATAAGAAGTTAATCTTCTATTTTTATGTGTACTCCTCAAGAGTTATTATTATTTCCCATTTGTTAACTAACCATATTATTTCTTTCTTTTCTTTTCACTCAGGAAATTACCAGTGCCTGCCCATGGCCCATTTCTTTTAAAACTGATCACTTTTTTTTTCTAATACAGTAGACTTTTAATGACCATTTGTCATGCATATTTTAGCTCCCCATCCTCCCCCAAGGTTGTGTCATCTGCTTCAGAATCTGGGCTAGAAAATTCACAAGAACAGTTTACATGCTCAAGTCTGAAAATAATTTTCCTTATGGTCATCTTTTGCTTTTATTCCAGTGAACAGATTCAGCACCACACCATGAGATTGGCTGTGATATAAAACTGATTCTCAGAGGGCATTTCTTTTTTTCTTTGCCTCCTGGGTTATTGCCTGGGGCTCGGTGCCTGCACCATGAATTCGCTGCTCCTGGAGAACATTTTTTCCCCATTTGTTGCCCTTGTTTTATCATTGTTGTGGTTATTATTATTGTTGTTGTTGCTGCTGTTGTTGGATAGGACAGAAAGAAATCGAGAGAAGAGGGGAGACAGAGAGAAAGACAGACACCTGCAGACCTGCTTCACCACCTGTGAAATGACTCCCCTGCAGGTGGGGAGCCAGGGGCTCAAACTGGGATCCCTGCTGCGGCCCTTGCTCTTCGCACCACGTGCTCTTAACCTGCTGCGCTAGGACCCGACTCCCTTCAGAGGGCATTTCATAGGTGCAGTGCCGGACTAGCTTCGCAGGCGGAGACAGACGACCAGGGACTCATGGCTGAGCGGTACACAGATCAGTCTTTATTCATGCGGAACGCAGCACAATCTAAGCCAAGCTAAACTAAAATTAAACTACACTAAAACTAAATATAATCACAATCCTGTCCTTAAATATACTGGCCAAGTAGGGTGGAAACAGTATGTGACGTAGAGTGGGTGGAGCGAAAAGCGACTGGTGGAAATCAGGGTGTACTAGGAGAGGGAGCGGAGCAAAAAGACATCATGAACCAGTGGGGATTAAACCAATGCCCTGCAGGCAGGGCGGTGCTTAGTTAACAGTGGTTATGTAAATAGAATACAGTGTTAAGCAGGGGGGATTCAACCAATGAAACAGAAGGGGTCTTAGAAGCAAAATTAGAAGCTTACCAATAGTGTAGAGCTCTGGATCTCTCCCGGAAGAGGCTTTATCTTTCACTCACCTGCCTTACCTGGGTGACGCTGTGATGACATCTGGAGAGAGGAGGGTTTGGGTTGGCAGCCAGGAGACCTGAGCACAAGTTTTGGAGTCTGATCTCTCTGGGTGTTATGGATGGCTGGATGGAGCACGCCAGTGCGGACCCTGTGATTTCTGTCTCTTCCTTTCTTGACTAGAATGTTCGAGGGAGATTGTGAAACAGAAGAAGCAGTAGGGTGTATCTTTGTCAAGAATGTCTGCAGCGTTTTACCGAGGAGTATGATATTCTTCTGTTGACCTGAAGGAGATGTTTCTGATCAGCTCTCCTGCTAGTTCAGGACCATCTCAAATATATCTGTCGTGGACTCTGGCTTTGGGGAGGTGGACATGAATTGAAAGGATTCAAACTTCTTTTTCTTTTTGACATGGCGTGGGGGGGGGGCGTCTCATTAGTTGTGACATGTTCAGCTTTACAGTGTCCATGTGCCAGTACTTCATTTAGGATTTGAGTGCTTAAATATATGAATGGATTTGATTATCATGATCATTATGTAGGTGCTAGACTTACTTATGCTAAATTGACCAAATACTTTGGGAAATTTCCTTCTCCTTTCTTTCTGGTTCATTGTAGAAGACATGGTGTGGTTTGGAGAAGTCTGAAAGCTTGTTCTCTTTTTATTATTTATTTTATTTTATTAGTGATTTAATATTGTTTTTACAAGATTGTAAGATGATAGGGGTTTAATTCCATCTAGTTCCCACATCCAGACTTCTGTGTCTAATCCCCTCCACTGGAAGCTTCCCTATTATTTATCCCTCTGGGAGTATGGACCAAAATTCTTCTTGGGGTGCTAAAGGTTCCTGGCTTCTTCTGTAATTGCTTCTCCACTGGACATGGGCATTGGCAGGTGGATCCATACCCCCAGCCTGTGAAAGCTCATTCTATAGAGCTGACTGGGTCTAAGGTTCTCAGCAGAGTTCAAAGTCTAATAGCTGGCAGTAGGGACTGTCTACCATCATTGGTCTAGTCCATTTTTCTGCTTCTTTTATGCTAATATGATAGTTTATATTTCTCTGTGTAGTAGTTGTATTCCTTTCTGCTGAACTTTGGGTGTTTTCAGATGGCCAGACTGTGTTCTCTGTTGTGCTCATGATGACAGAGTGAGGTCTATGCTTCTCATCAATTGGAAGCCCAAATAGTTTCTAAGTGGGATTTGGTAGATCAGATCTTTGACTGGCTGTTTCCTGCCAGATGAAGGAGAAAGGGACGTACTTGGATCTCTTGTCATTGTTCTTTTTCCCTTTCATAGAAACAGCTGCTTGGAGAGATAAGAGAGGGAGCAGGAGCCAGAGGTATCTTTGGCACGGAGCTCTGTGGTGTGAAAAGCTTTCTTTTCCTGGCTGGTGAGGAAGCCAGAGGGGTTTTAGTCAGAGGGCCCCAGCGGTACCCAGCCTTTCTTCCTACTCCAGGCATGAATCACTGCCACCACGGGTTCCCCTGGGCTTCACTTTACTTTCTGGATTCCAGTGGTTTCTAGAACTTTCCCTTGCTGATGTTATGGCCTGTCTTGTCTTCCACCCAGATGTTTTCTCAAGGCTCACCTGGGCTCTTCTGCTTGCTTCCAGGCCTCTTGTCCTGAGCCCACAATGGCCGCAGACAAGCTTGGCCTCCCTCCACACTCAGCCTGTCCACCTTGCTGATATTCTGCAATACCCAGCCCCCCCCCCCACACACACACACATCCTCCCACCCCAACTGGGGAGCAAATTGCCTTGCCTTAGCTTCTAGAATAAACTAAACGTCTTATGGAGGAAGAAAGGGACAGCACAGCTTTTTGTGTCTTTGCGTTTTTCCAGTCATTCACATTAGGGACCCACCCAGGGTCCCCGGGGGTGGGGGGTGGGGGAGATGGCGTTGGGAAGGGAGGGTCTAGATTGCTATTTAAATTCTGGCTGGTGCATATGGGGATGATCACCCACACATAAAGGGCAAAGAAAAGGGGAGAGAAGCAGTGGGTGAAGAGAGGCAAGGTGGAGAGGTGGGGAGAGCAGGTACTGGACGGAAAAGAGAAGATCCTGTCATGCCAAGCAGTCAGTGGTGCCCTGTGTGTCCACTGCCCCCTCCTGCCGCTCCAGAGGGCAACCAGGATCCTGAGGACGATCCTGACCTTCAAGTGGCCTTTGAGGACTTTGATGACCCCGAGGGTGCATCCTGGGAAGCTCTTTGCCATCCTCTTGACGTCTGCCCCCTGGTTTTGCTGATGGGTCTCATTCCCATGAGATCTTAGAAACGGGCTGGGATGGAAGCCCTAAGAGGAATCGGGTGCCGGGAGTGAATACTGCACCCCCTGCTGGTGGAAGCAAGAAGTGACACCACCATTCCCTCCCCCCACCCCTCCCCACCCTCATCCCCACCCCAGGGACAGCTTTGTCCTCTCTCCAGCTCAAATGGAAGTGGGGAGATGGGGGAGAATGGGGAAAGAGGGGAGGGAAGGAGAAATGGGAAAATAAAGAACAATTTCAGGGGTGGAAGGACAACAGCATAATGGTTCTGCAAAAACACTTTCATACCTGAGACTCCAAAGCCCCAGGTTCAACCCCCCCCAGCACCACCATAAACCAGAGATGAACACTGTTCTGGTTAAAATGAGAGAAAAAAAAAAACAGCAGCAACAACAATAATAATTTTTTAAAATACAGGGGCCAAGCAATGGTGCACCCAATTAAGCTCACATAGTACTAAATGCAAGGACCTGTGCAAGAATCTGGGTTCTAGCCCCTGATCCCCACCTGCAGGTGGTTTACTGTTTGTGAATCATCCCCCCTGCAGGTAGGGAGCTGTAGGCTCGAACCTGGATCCTTGAGCAGGTCTTTGCACTTCGTACGATATGCACTTAACTGGGTGTGCCACCGCCCAGCACCTGAAAATAGACTTTCTAGTTCTGGATGCCAAACCAGACAGTGGGGACTTGTGGGTGGGGCTGATACTCCCTCAGCAGATGTTTACTGGGTAACTCCTAGGGGTTGTGATTTTTTTTTTCCACACCCTACATAAGTGCTCCCAACCCAGCCTATAGTCCCCAGAGCAATGTCAACTCATCTCAAAGAACATTCCTAATTAAATTCATTGGTGATTTTTTTTTTTTTACTAGTTCACAAGTTTTGGTTGAATACACATTTTAGTTGAAGACTGAAAAGTTCATTTGCCATGAACCACACCTAAAGTGCGAATAATTCAAGGAGTTTCCTTCATTGCAAAGGATTGTAAACTTTGACCGGTGCTGGGGGCCTGCCCTGGTCAAGGTGGCACCGTCACTGTCTGCATGGAGTACACAGGGACCTCACCGTCCTTCCCTGTCTTGCCTGTAGGCTTGCTTCATTCTTGACATTCAAACACTAACAGAGATTCCTAGATGTTTGTCTCTTCTCTCACTGCCTGAACTGGCTGAGTCTGATTTGCCAACAGAAACCGTCTTCCAACCTGACCAGGTTGCCTTTACTGTTTCTATTTACAATTGTCCCTCGATGCTTTGTGCTTCGGCTTTTGAGACCTCTCTCTAGCTCTGTTTTTTTTTTTTTTCCAAATATATTCATTACAAAGTTGATGGAGACAGTGAAAACAATACAGCATGCACTCGGTTGTCTGAGTCAATTATACATCCCTGTATTACAATGAAAACGACTGTCCGTGTGGACTGTAGGCCTATGTGTTCGAGCAGCCCCAACAAATCCTTCAAGGCCAGGTGCAGCTGCTGGACCACTGGCCACTCCTTGTGTGTGACTGAAAGCGGCTGTGGGGAAACCAAGCCCACCAGAGTGTGTTTCTCTCATACGTGTGTCTACATGGCTGTGTATCAGAAGCTCTTGGAAGTGTCTGCCATTCCTGAGAACCTTTATCTAAGCCCCACGATGGCTCCTAAACGTGTTGCTGCTTCTAAGTCTTCTGACGATGAAACCACATGCCAGAAGAAGATGCTCACCATCTGGGAGAAGATGGAACTCTGGGATATGATAAAAGATGGCAAGGAAGTCATGGAGGTTGCCCACCATCGTGACTTGAATGGATCTGCCTTTCACTCCGTCCAGAAAGATGAAAAGAACATTCATGCAACAGCTACTATCTCTTTCCACAAGGAATCAGAGCTAAAGGGGTGTTATTTTATGTCTAGAGGGCTCTGATAATGCTTAAAAAAAACGTGTTTAGAAGGTTGTAAACAAGTTTTCTGTGCTCTAACTACGAAATGACTCGATTTACAGAGACTCTTGCTTTGTGGAAATTCGCTTATCACGGTAGAGTCTGGAACTGATTAACCAGGATAAACGAGGGAAGGACTGGATTTGACATGGTCAAGCATCCTGAGTCCCTGCTTGGCATTTCTTTGACCCTCTTCCTTTCCAGGGGATGCTTCCAGGGGGTGGTGTCCTCCGGGTCTTTGATATGCGTCCACTCCTGAAGTTGATTTTTAAGTTCTTGGTGCAAAGCCACCAGTCTCCCTCATGACCTCCCACTGTCTTTCTGAATTTTTTTTTGCTTTATTAGTAATTTGATAGTGATTTGCAAGATTATGAAATAATTGAAGGTATAACTCCACACCACTCCCAGCACCTTAGTTCTGTGCCCCCAACCCCCCTCCAGCAGTAACTGCCATAGTTCTCCCAAGGTCATATATATATATATACATATATATAATATATATTCATTTTTATTCACTTCTATGTCTTTGCATTCACTTCCTTTCTAAGTCACACTTATTACTACTTCTGAGTGTCCTTCCTTTTTTTCCCTCTTCTCTCTCAAATAAGAGAACCAGTGCCTTCCTCTGGTGTTCTCCGCATTCTCTTCCCTCTTGATGATGTGGCAAGAACAAAGGTTCCTGGTCACAGAAATTCTGGGTCCCAGTGGAACTGGAGTTCAGAGCCCTCTGGTCATCTTCCCCTAACATTTCTCCCCCTCTGGGAGTATGGACCAGAATTCTTTTTGGTGTTCAGAAGTAAGGAGTTCTGGCTTCTGTAATGGATTCTCTGCTGAACGTACATGTTGTCCATTTCCCTTCCACCACCCTGTTTTCTGTGAAGACTCAACTTTCTCAAGTACACACAGCCAAACCTAGAACTCCAGCCCCCGACTGACTCCCAACTCTGTGCTCTTATGGTCTGAACAGCAGCCTGGGGTGGAGCGTGGGCCGCAGGTGGAGGATGGGGGAGGCTGGGAAGGTCTGGGCTGAGGGAGCAGGGAGGCAGGAGGGGGATGAGGGCAGGCAGCACAGCAAGGAAACAAAGATCTGCCCTCAGTAGGAGGGATGCTACGGAAATTACTTTCTGAATGGCATTTAATTGGTTTATTAGTGTAATTCAGTTGCAGTTTGATTTGATTCAAACCTCTGATGTGTGCGATCCTCCACGGACACTACCAGGCCTTTGCAAAGCACCTCAAAAGGTGGACCTGAGGCAGGGAGGAGGAGGAGGAGGTGGGTAATGATGGAAATGGGGGCAGAGAGCAGGGGAGGTGGAGAATGAGATCTGATGGAGGATGGGGAAAGGAAGAGAGAGAAGAAGGGGGAAGGGAAGAGAAAGAGCCAAGAGCCGCAAGCAGGAAGAAGAGAAGAGAGAGGATGGAGAGAAAAATAATTGCTAAAGAGAAAGGCAGGGAGGTATCTCACCCAGTTGGGGGCATGCTCTAGCAGGCATGAAGCCTATGGCCAAAGTCCAGCCTGGGGGCATCACAGCACCAGGAGAAGCTCTATATGTGGTGGAGCACTGTGATGGCTTCTCTATAAAAATAGATTAGGGGGTGGTGGAGGACGGGCTGCAGTGTGCCTGGGTAAGCACACAGTACTAAGCTCAAGGACTGGGCGGGGTAGATAGCATAATATACAAAGAGACTCTCATGCCTGAGGCTCCAAAGTCCCAGATTCAATCCCCTACACCACCATACGCCATAGCTCAGCAGTGCTATGGGAAAAAAAAAAAAAACAAAAAAAAAACCTAAGTGCAAGGACCCAGGTTTGAACCCCTGGCTCCCCACCTGCAGGGTGGACACTTCACAGGAGGTGAAGTAGGTCTGCAGGTGTCTATCTTTCTCTCTATATATCTATCTCCTCTCTCAATTTCTCTCTGTCCTATCCAAATTAAATGGCTGGCAGAAGCAGTGGCTTCATAGTGCCAGCACTGAGCCCCAGCTATAACCCAGGAGGTGGGAGAGGGGGGACGGGGAGAATGAACAAACAAGCCTGGGAGAGGTAGAATCTTCCATGCGTGAGGCTCTGGTTGTGCAAAAATAAATACAGAAAGAAAGAAAGAAGGGAGGGAGGGAGGAATGGAAGAAAGAAAGGAAGGAAGGAAGAAAGAAAGAGAAAAAGAAAGAAAGAAAGAAGGAAAGGAAGGAAGGAAGGAAGGAAGGAAGGAAGGAAGGAAGGAAAGAAAGAAAGGATTTGGAGAGAGAAGAGATCAAGAATGGTAAATGGGGGTAGAGGTGGAGGGCTGTGGTTGTGAGGTGCAGTGGGAGGGGAAACAGGGTGCAGGGAGAGAGGGGCCGATCGTGAGACATTAAGGCAAAACAGACACGTTGTAGGGAGGGCACGGTGTAGGAGGGCCTGGGAGAACACGGGAAGCAGAGGGAAGCAGGACACCAGGGCTCAGAGACACAGTGAAGCCCCAAAACAGAAAAGGCAAGTGAGAGATAGGGCCAGAGAGAGATGCCAAAAGCATATGGTCTCTCTCTCTCTTAATTTTTTTATTATCTTTATTAATTAGATAGAGACAGCCAGAAATCGAGAGAGAAGGGGGTGATAGAGATGGAGAGAGACAGAGAGACCTGCAGCCCTGCTTTACCAGTCACAAAGCTTTGCCCCTCCTGGTGGAGACTGGGGGCTCGAGCCTGGGTCCTTGTACATTGTAGCATGTGCACTCAACCAGGGGCACTACCACCTGGTCTCTCTCTCTCTCTGTCTCTCTCTCTCATACACACACACACACACACACACACACAGACACACACACATAGACAGACACAGACACACACAGACACACACACACAAACACACACAGACACACACACACAGACACACACACAAACACACACAAACACACACACAGACACACACAGACACACACACAGACACACACACAGACACAGACACACACACAGACACACACACACACAGACACACACACACACACACACACACACACACACACACACACTGCCCAGGCATCTCCAAGGACCCACTTGATGGCCATTCTCCTACTCCTGACACTGGGGTGGCACCAGGGCTGGCCACCCTGCAGGCTGTTATCAGCCCCCCAAGAGGAAGCCCATTGTCTCACAGGGGCTCCCCCATCTGGACGCCAGGATTCAGCTCCCAGGGAGGCCTCTGAGGGCTTGGAACGGACAGCAGCGTCTCAGATGGCTCTGGCTGCCGGCACTTCAACCAGGTGGTGCCCGTGGAGCTAGCTGTTTCCTGGCGCTTCCGGTGCCTTGAAGTCCCAGATCAAGGTGTCCGTGGGTCTGGGCCCCATCTCCTCAGCTTCGAGACAGCCGCCTTGTCTCTGGGTGTCATCAAACGAACGGGCCAGTTCTTTCTCTGTGCCTTGCATGTCCCCATCTCTGCTTCCTGTGAGGACACTGGTCGTGCTGTGAGAGCACCCGCCCTGTGGCCACAGTTCACTTTAAGGACCTTTTGTTTCCAGATACAGTCATGTGGGAGGTAGCAGGGAGTAGAATTCCAGCACATGGATCTTGGGTGGACAATTATGGAGCCCATAATATATAGTGGTCATTAAAATTAGTCCTTCTCCTCTTCATCCTTCTCCTCCTCCTTCTCCTCCTTCTCCTCCCCGTTCTCTTTCACTTCCTCCTTCTCTTCCTTCTCTTCCTTCTCTTCTTTCTCACCCTCTTGTTCCTCCTCTTCCTCTATCTCCTTTTCTTCCTCCTCCTCCTCTTGCTCCTCCTCCTTTTGGATAGAGACAGAAATTGAGACGGGACAAGGGAGATAGAGAGCCAAAGAGAGAGAGAGAGACACCTGCAGGCCTGCTTTACTGCCCATGAGGCATCCTCCTTGAGGGTGGGCACAGGGGCTTGAACCCAGGTCTTTGCACATGGCACTGTGTGCGTTTCACCGGTTGTGCTATCACCCGACCCCTAAATTATTATTTTTATGACTGTCATCCTTGTGTGACATTTAGGACCTGGTTTGCAGGCCCGCCAAGCTCTCTGTGTCACTGAGCAGCACCTTTGGGGACTCGCTCCAGCTGCCCATATCTCCCCACCCCTCCAGGCCCCTCGCCTGTAAGTCAGCCTGCAGATGTGCCCTGGGTGGGGCCTGGGCTGCCGGGCCTGAGCGTCAGAAAGGCCAACCTGCTGCTCTTGGGCTTCTGGAAGCTTTGCCATCATCCTCGGGCTGTTCTGGAATTGCTCCTTTCTGGAGGAGCCTGCTGGTGCTGGGCACTGGGCCAGGCTCTAGTGAGAATAATGGGGAGCCAGTTGGGGGGCTCTGCTGACTGGGGTCACCCCACCAGTCATGACACTGGACACAACAGGAAGTGATAATATGCTTTCTCCATGAGATGACTGAGGTGTCTTTGGGGGATGTGTGTGGGCAGGGTCTGAGGCCATGGCAAGCCTACAGGGGAGGTGCTCTGGGCACAGCTTCTGACCTGAGATCAGCACTCACGCCTGTCATGGGTCCCTCTGTCCCCAGTAGGTCTAATCTCTCCTGGCACACAGTGGGCGCTCCACCTAGGTCTGTGCACTGACTGTGTGGACTCCACATGATGTCACTGAGCACAGCACTGTCCTGTCTGAGAACCAGCCACTGGCCACCTGTTGATTTATCTTTGTGAATGAAAAAACCAAATGCATCTTACGAAATTGATTCAGAGCAAAGTGCATCATTAAAGTTTTAAATCTGGGCTTGGATGATAATTCACCTGGTAGGGTGCCTGCCTGCAGGTGAACCCCAGCCCCAAATGGCAAGGCCATGGAAGTGGGAGAAGCTCCATTTGCTGTAGAGTGTCTGTCTGTCTGTCTGTGTGAATGAAGAGAATAGAAGCTTGGGTCTGAGAACACTGACCTTGTGCCTGAATGAGGCCCCAGCTCTGCTGCCAAAATATATTAGTATTGGGGTTGGGTGGTGACACACCTGGTTAGGCGCACACATTACAACGCACAAGGACCCGGGTTCAAGCCTCTGGTCCCCACATGTAGCAGGGAAGCTTCATGAGCGGTGGAGCAGGGCTGCAGGTGTCTGTCTGTGTCTTTCTTTCTCTCTCCTCTTCCCCTCTTCCCCTCTCAATTTCTCTTTGTCCTATCAAATAAATAAACTAGAAATAAATCATTAAGGATAATGCAAATATTCTACCTCCATTCTCTTTTTTTATTAACTTTTTATTATCTTTATTTGTTAGAGATAACCAGAAATCGAGAGGGTAGGAGGAGAAAGAGAGGGAGAGAGACAGAGAGACCCTCAACCATGTGGGCCGCCATCCTGCCCGTAATGAAAATTCTGATGAATCCTGCAGCAGAAAGACTGGTTCCTTTTTTCCCTCCAATCTACTGCTTCTTAATACTGTCTGAGTACTAAGAGTCCCCTCCCGTATCACGAGAGAGCAACAGGTGGCTTCTGACAGGCTTTAGAGTCAGTGCTCTGTGGAAGCACACCTTTTGCTGAGCATTGCGTTACAACATAGCGAACCATGGAGTGAAAGAGCAAGAAGCCCCACTGCCCTGTGAGTTGGCCTGCACTGCTGTGACTGTCCACACAGCCAAGGGTAAGTGCTGGTGTTAGAGGGACTTTGGTTTGAAGCCGATTCCTGGTGCATGGTAACATGTGCTATTAACTGGGTGCACCACCCTTCCCCCCGGAGACTGTTGCTTTTAAATGTAGCTTATTTCTTTTTTTTTTTAAGTTTTTTAAAAAAATATTTATTTATTCCCTTTTGTTGCCCTTGTTGTCGTTATTGACGTTGTCATTGTTGGATAGGACAGAGAGAAATGAAGAGAGGAGGAGAAGACAGAGAGGGGGAGAGAAAGATAGACACCTGCAGACCTGCTTCACCGCCTGTGAAGTGACTCCCCTGCAGGTGGGCTGGAACCGGGATCCTTAGGCTGGTCTTTGCACTTTGTGCCACCTGCGCTTAACCCGCTGCGCCTACCGCCCTACTCCCAAAATGTAGCTTATTTCAGAGTATCCACATAGAGACCATCTAGGATGCTCAATAAGAGAGAGAAGTGGGGGGCGGAGGATGGTGGGTTGTAGAAAGGGAGGTTACTTGGGAGCATACACAAATTGGGCTCTGGGGTGCTGCTGAGTCTTCCAGAGGTTGGGGGGGTAGGGGATGGCTTGTGGGGAAGTGATTGCCCTTTCAGCTCCCACTCTCTCCTTCCCATGTCAAAGACTTGTCTCAGGTTGGGGCTGCTGGGCTTCTTACACCTTTCAACACTTGCTAATCTTCTTTTGGGAATAAAAGAGGGAGCAGCTGTCAGGCTCAGAGCCCTAGGCGGGAAGCATAGCAGATCTGGGGTTTAATAATGTTCCTTTATTTCCATCCTCTGTATTTTTAAGGCTATCTTCTCTTTCTGGGCAGGACACTCGTTTTTCCACTCACAGTTGTAATGTTCCCTTTCAACTCACCAAAGTAAAAGAAAAAAAAATAAAAATAAGATGAAAGGACAAGTTGATTTCAGGTTGGTGCACAGGAAACAAACCCAAGGTCAAAGATCAAGATTGTTGAGGTGTGAACAGCTCAGATTTAGGGATCACACTTCGAGGGAGACATGCCTGTGGAGAAAGCAAGTCCAGGTGGGGTGCTAGAGCTCTGTGCTCCGTCACCCACTACCTGAACCAAGGCATTTTGGCTCTGTGGGCCTCTGAGTTCTAGCCAATTAAGTGGAGATAATAAGTTACTTATCAGATGTAGTTAATGCAAAAAGAAAAAAGTGGCAGCTTGTGCTTACTGTGACTAACGTATTAATTTGTACACATGATGTTAATTTGTTCCCTGGGGCTCAGTGAATGCAATATAAATCTACTGCTCCTGGAAGCCTGTCTTATTCCAGAAGACAGAAAAATTGAAAGGGGAGGGGAGATAAAGAGGGAGAGAGAAAGAGAGACACCTGCAGACCTGCTTCATTGCTCATGAAGCGACTCCCCTGCAGGTGGGGAGTGGGGCCTTGAGCTCAGGTCCTTGTGGAGGTCTTTGCTCATGGTACTAAGTGCATTAACTGGGTGCACCACCACCCAGCCCCCTACACTGTGCCTTTTGTGATTCCAGGCTTAGGGGGAGGGGGGAGAAGGTCAAACAACATCTTTCTAATCTACATCCGTCCCCATGGGAGTATTTACTAAGTCCTGACTGCATGAAGCCCCAGGCAGGTGTGACCCTAGTTTGCATTTCCTGTGGCCCACCTGCAGGGGAGTCGCTTCACAGGCGGTAAAGGAGGTCTGCAGGTGTCTGTCTTTCTCTCCCCCTCTCTGTCTTCCCCTCCTCTCTCCATTTCTCTCTGTCCTATCCAACAACAACGACATCTATGACAACAATAACAACTACAACAAGCTCAACAACAAGGGCAACAAAAGGGGAAAAAATGGCCTCCAGGAGCAGTGGATTCGTAGTGCAGGCACTGAGTCCCAGCAATAACCCTGGAGGCAAAAAAAAAAGTGGGAATATTGCTTCCCCACTTTACAGACGAAGCACAGGGAGGGAGAGTTTGTGAGAGACACAGTGCTGGACAGTGGCCCAGCAGACCTCCAGCCCGGAAAGCCTGATGCTAACACATCTGTCTTCAATCACATACCTGGCTACCAAGAGCTCCTGCCTTTTTGTAGACCTGCAGGGAAGGTTTGTGTCTGAGAGTGATGTTGTATGGCCCGGGAGGTGATGCAGTGGATAAAGCATTGGACTCTCAACCATGAGGTCCTGAGTCCATGGCAGCACATGTACCAGAGTGATGTCTGGTTCTCTCTCTCTCTCTCTCTCTCTCTTCATTAAAAATAAACAGAATCTTAAAGGGGGGGCACATTGGCCAAGAGGTCCAAACTCACAAGAGACATAACTTACAAGTCGCTGTCATAACAAAGGTGGTGTGTGCACATCCTACAACTGATGTCTCGAAGAGTGTTCGGGTCTGGATGGACCCAGGAGCTTAAGCAACGCTGTCCACATAGCCATCTCTAAGTGTCGCAGGAAAAGGCGCCCAAGGCCTTGTACATGTGTGATCCCATTGAGCACCCTCTCTGGTCCAGCATTTTGATTATTTCTGCTTAATTTTTGAGAAAGAAGGGAAAACAGAGACAGTGGAAGTGAGAGAAACAAAAAGAGAAAAAAAAAATGATCTCACTGTACTGCTCTGTCACCCACGGAGTTACCCTAGTCTGTCAGTGGTGCCCCTGTGTGGTTCTGGGATTTGAACCCAGGGTCTCACGCAAACAAGGTGTGTGCTTTGCTGGTGAGCATGCTGCCAGCCTCCTGGGGTGGCAGGAAGGCTGCCAGGAGCTCCACACATTCACCTCACCTGTTACAGCAAAGGTCCTTGCCCTGAAGGCTCAATAAAAGTCCCAAATTGAGCCTCACTGATCCTGATGGACCTGATTTGGATCCCTGACCATGTGAGAGCCCAGCGCTATGGCCAGAGATGATGCTCTGACTGGCCAGGCCTGGACCAGACGCTCATCTCGGAGCTGAGGCAAAACCACCTTGGCTTGAGTCAGATAGGGTGAAATCAGAGAAAGGGGCGGAGGAGAATCTGCTATTTCTGTCATAACAGCATGGGGCAGGTACCCTTGTCCCCCATGAAGCCTTAACTTAGAGTCCTCATTGGGGAAATTCTAGGGCTAGAAGTCTGCAGACTGGGACCAGGGTCAGATGGGGGCTCTCATAGTATCTCCCACCAGCTGGCTCTGTGATCTCTGACAGCCCTGTACACACCCCACCCTGGGCCTCTACTTGTTGGTTGGGGCCATAACTTCTTGCCCACATGCCTTGCAAGACGATTTGAAAGAGCCTTTGAAACAGTGTTATTTTTACGTGCCATTCACATTACAGCTCTTTTTCCTCCACAGTTTCTATTAAAAACACACTCAAATCCAGGTTTGATTTTTTTTTTCGCAAAAAATGGCTGGTACCTCTCCCCAAATCCTGATTTAGCTAGTTCCTGCTGGTTTGCTAGGACCTGCTTCTATGTCCTCCTTTCTAGACAAAGAATAAAACGTCACCCATATGCACCCAGCCCACCGCTTCAGAGTACCAGCCATAGTGGCATCTTACTGAGGTGAAGGCACACGTGGCCTTGCTCAGTTGTCCAGAGGAGTCTGCTCTTCCCGGGTACAAAAGCAACACAGAGCTGATGGCCCGGGGCCTGGGGGGATGAGTTCCAGGCTGGTTCCTCCTCTAACAGCAGCAGGACTTGGCGAGGACCACTAGCTATTTGGGAACAAGAAATCTGGATTGCAGTAGGTTTCTTATACTTTATAGAAACTATGGAGGAAAAAGAGCTTCAAAGATCCATGTGTTGAAAGATGACATGCTGTCCTATGAAGAGCATACAGGTTACCAAGCACAAGGACCTGGGTTCAAGACCCCAGCCCCCACCTGCAGGGAGGAAGCTTTACAAGTGGTGAGGCAAGGCTGTATCTCTCTCTCTCTCTCTCCTCCCCATTTCTCATTATCTCTATCCAAAAATAAGTAAACACAATATTTAAAATATTGTTAAAAGTGTCTTTAAAACTATGTAAATAATAAAATTTTTTTTTAAATGAGTCTTGAGGACTGGGTGGTGGTGCATCCAATTAAGCACATGTCACCATATGCAAGGACCCTGGTTTGATTCCCTGCCCCTCCCCTGCAGGAGGGACACTTCAGGAGCTGTGGAGCTTGTCTGAAGGTACTTCTCTTTTTCTTTCCCACTCTATCTCCCCCTCCCCTCTCAATTTCTGTCCTATTTAATAAAATATAAAGAAAGGAAGGAAGGAAGGGAGTGAGGAAGGAAGGAAGGATGGAAGGATGGAAGGAAGGAAGGAAGGAAGGATGGATGGAAGGAAGGATGGAAGAAGGGAAGGGAGGGAGGGAGGAAGGAAGGAGGGGGAAAAAGGCTGCTGGAAACAGTGGATTCATAGTGCTGGCACCGAGCTCTAGCCATAACCCTGGTGGCAATAAAAATTTTATTTTTAAAGTGAATCTTATAAGGCAGGTGGGCAAGAAGTCTGTGAAAACACACATGGAGACACTGAGGCCCAGTTGGGGGTGGGGCTGTCCAGGACACAGTGCAAGGTGCGGAGCCTCAGTTTCCTCTTCCAGAAAACAGGAGCAGTGCACAGGCCTCTGTCGTAGTGTTGCTGTGAGCCACTATGCCTGAGGGTCTGGGCTGAGTGCCTGGCATCTTGTGGGTTCCTGCCCAAGGCCACGGAGCAGGCGTCTGTGCAGGCCTGTCTGCCTCCTGGGTCTCTGGGGCCAGTGAGGTCATCCTGCTTCTGACAACTCAGGCTTCCCCCACCCCCACCTCTACCTCCACCCCACCCCAGGCTGCCCAGACTAGCTCTACACGGCAAGTTATGCACTGCCTGCTGCCATATCCTGAAATAACTCTGCTCTTCCGGCCAGCCCCACTCCCGGCCGCCCTCCCACCGGGCCCAGAACAGCCACATGCATCAGAGCTCCAAACCTGCTGGGGATGGCTCCCTCCTTCCCAGAGCTGATGGCTCAGAGTCAGCTGAGAGCTGGTGAGGCCACGGAGAGCCGGGTCTGCCCATCTCGCAAGAGACATGTCTCTTGTTCCACTGGTGGGAGATCCCACTCGTGGCTTTTCCCAGCTGGGCATGTGCAGAGGCCAGCTGTGCCGTGTGCTCTGGGTAGCTCAGAAGGTGAGCTGCAGGCCATTCCCTGATCTGACCTGACATGTCCTTCCTGTCTGGTGTCTATTCAGAGAGCTGACACCCTCCTGCCTGCTGTGACCTGTAGGCCTTTACCAGGCCTGGCTCCTGCTCACCTCTCTCTGCCCTTACCACACTCTCTCTTCCCCTGCTTCTTTCGCTCTTGTCTCTCTTCAGTTCTTTAAGCAACCCCCAGGAATCTCTCTCTCTCTCTCTCTCTCTCTCTCTTCAGTGCCTTTGCATGGCCTATCTTTTCCACCTGGGTTGCTCTAGTCCAGCTCTCTTCTGAAGAGGGATTTCAAGTCTGTCATTTAGACTTTGAGTGAGTCTCTTCCATCCTCGTGACCCCCTCCTGTTCTGTGCTGCCAGTCTGCTCAGTTATAGTGGCGTGCCTTTTCCAGAGCCCCCACAGGCTCAGTGTCTTCCTCCCATGTGGACTGAGCACTGTGGCTATGGACCTTTCATCTGTGTTCTTGTTAGTCTGGTCTTTCTTTGGTCAGTGTGGCATCTGGCCCTTAGCGGGGTCCAGGAGATGCTTTTGAAGCAGGGAGATGGGTGACCACAATGTTACATGGTAGCCATTCACACCTTCCACTTCAGTAGATGATAAAAGAGAGAACCATGGAGCTGGGCGGTAGTGTACTCAGTTGAGAACACGTGTTACCATGCACAAGGACCCAGGTTCAAGCCTTCGGTCCCAACCTGCAAGGGGGTGGGAGTGTGTGAAGGCTTCACAAGCAGTGAAGCAGTGCTGCAGATCTGACTATCAATCTGTTTGTCTGTTTCTACCTTCCTCCTCCATCTGTTTCTATCCAACAGATAAGTAAAGATAAGATAGAACCAAGGAGTTCCCCAAGGTCACTCAGAAGGGTAGGAACAGCAGAAATGCAAACAGGTCCTCCGACTCTTGGGCCTGGGCTCTTGCAGCTCTTCATAGCTGGTTTGAAAGCAGGATCACAATGGTAACTTCTCCTCACCCCACCAGCCCAGGAGATGCTGAAAAGTAGACACTGTAAGCTGGGTCTTGACTCCCGAGATGACTGTCCCTGGGGAAGCAGCTGGGCAAGAGGGTCCAAGCACCGGGCAAAGCAGATGCAGAACTTGTCACCGCCTAGGATGGCACTGAACATGGAGCAGATTTCTCCTTAACTTTCTCATCTACCCGCTCATTTACCGGTGTCCTGTTGACGTGGGGCCTACTGGGGGCCAAGCACCTTGTGTGGGGGCTGAAGGGAAGGCCAGAAGCCCATCAATAAACAATGATACAGGGTAAGCTTTATCTTAAATCCATACTGCATTTCAGACACTGTATTTATGTACCTGGTGTGAAATATCTCATTTTACATGATTTATCTATCTTTATAAGACAGAGAGAGAGAGAGAAAGAGAGAGTAGGGGAATGAGAGAGGGAAACAGGGAGAGAGACACTGACCAGAGCTTGGCTCAACTGTCAAGGACTGAACCTGGGGCCTCTAGGGCCTCAGATATGTTAGTCCTCTGCTCTGCCGCTGAGCTATTTCCTATTCCTCCGTCTCATAGCTCATTCCTCATTCCACTATAGAAAGCTAGATGTTCCCTGAGACTGGTAAGAAGCTGTCTCCAGGATGGGGGTAGATAGCATAATGATTATGCAAAGAGACTGTCATACCTGAGGCTCCAAAGTCCCAGGTTCAATCCCCTTAAAACACCATAAGCCAGAGCTGAGCAGTACTCTGATAAAACAAAAAACAAAAACAAGCAAACAAAGGAAGGATGGAGAGGAGGAGGAGGAGGAGGAGGAGGAGTTGTCTCCATTTTAAAGAGGGAATGAGGAAGCTTAAAGGCATGAAATAACTTTCTCACATCATTCAGACCAGAGTTGGGGAAGTCCAAAGGGTCTCTAGGAAGCTCCTGTCAAAACCCCCAGTGCAGAACTGGGGCAGGACCCTCTGCCCCCCACCACCATTTCTGTAGCTGGTCTGCAGAAGCAGACCCACCCAATGGAGATTTCCAGAGGCCCTTGTATGAATGTCCCACAGAGGCTCCCTCTTCCCCCCCCCCACCTCTTTTCTGCTGCACCTGCCCCAGTCCCAGAACTGGTGGCCAACCATCTGCTATCTCCCCTCCCTGGAGCAGTCCCTACCCCCACCAGGCTCTGCCTCTCCCTCCACCTGACCTGCACCTGCACCTGCACATTCCTCCCAGGAGCCTGTGTCCCATGAACCACCTTCACCTCCTCTCTAGGGTCACCCCCGAGCCCAAGTAGCCGGACCCCACAGCCTGCCTCTCCCCTGCCACACACACACACACACACACACACACACACACACACACACACACACACACACACACTGCAGCCATCCTGATCCTGCTGGCAAACTCTCCAGTGGAGAGCTCTGTGACTGCCTTTCCCTCCAGCAGAGCCAGACATGGAAGAAGTCGCCTTCAAAGCCTGCAATTACCTCCCTCTAGATTGCAGCTCTCTAGCCTGAGAGACACCCCCACCCGGCCTCCTCCTCCTCCGTGCCTGGGATGCTCAAGGCTCGGATGGCTGGGCAGCCTCTCAGGGCTTGGAAGTCACCTCTCTTTGTGGCTCCGCTTGAGGAGATAGATTCTGCCAGTTTGGGGTTCCTTTACCTCTCCACTCCACAGGGTTTCCCTTTGTGCTCTATCCCTTGACAACCCTGTGGGGAAAAACCCAAAGAATGCTCACTTCTTCCTTCCTTCCTTCCTTCCTTCCTTTCTTTCTTTTCTTCCTTTCTCTCTCTCTTTCTTTCTTTCTTTCTTTCTTTTCTTCTTCTTTGCCTCCAGGATAATTGCTGGGGTTCGGTGCCTGCACTGCAAATCCACTGCTCCTGTGGCCATTTTTTTTTTTACTTTTTTTTTTTGTTGTTGTTGTTGGTTGGTTGGTTTTACTGGGTAAGACAAAAAGAAATCGAGAGGGCAGGGGAAGATAGAGAGGAAGAGAGAAAGATAAACAACTGCAGTCCAGCTTTACTATATGTGAAGCTAGCCCCCCCCCCAAAAAAAAAAAACCAGGTGAGGAGTCAGGGGCTCAAACCAGCATCCTTATAGGGGTCCTTACACTTCGTACTATGTGTGCTTAACTTGGTGCACCACTACCCTGCCCCAAGAATGCTCATTCATTCATTCATTCATTCATTCATTCATTCATTCCCTGTGACAGACACCAAGCTGGGCACTGAAGCTACAACCTGCCCCAGCCAGGTACAGATTCTAGCTAAGAACTTACTTTCTGGAGTGACAGGAGAGGACCAATTATCAAGGAGCTGAGTGGGGAGCCAGGGAAGGCTCCTGGAGGTAGAGAAGCCCAGGACAAAACTTGAGCAGGTGCTGCAAGGAAAGGGGGAGAGGAGTCGTGGAAGGTGCCCCAATATATGCAGAAACTGGGGTGATCGAAGCTGGCCCATAAGAAATACGAGTGGTGGTGGGGTTAGTGGGGAGCTAAAAGGGAGATCACTGGAGAGGCGGGAAGGTCCCAGGTGGGACAGGGGTGCATCATATCTTTTTTATATTTATTTAATTTATTTATTTATTCCCTTTTGTTGCCCTTGTTGTTTTATTGTTGTAGTTATTATTGTTGTTGTCATTGTTGGATAGGACAGAGAGAAATGGAGAGAGGAGGGGAAGACAGAGAGGGGGAGAGAAAGACAGACGCCTGCAGACCTGCTTCACCGCCTGTGAAGCGACTCCCCTGCAGGTGGGGAGCCGGGGTTCAAACCAGGATCCTTATGCCGGTCCTTGTGCTTTGCACCACCTGCGCTTAGCCCGCTGCACTACAGCCCGACTCCCCGGGTGAATCATATCTTACAGGCACAAGAGAGTCACAGAAGGTTCTAGGCTCCCTTCTCTATTCTCTGCTTTTTCTGTTTTTGATTATTTATCAAAGATAGAAAATTTAAATTTCCTTTCTTTAGGGTAAGAAGAAGTTTTTATACTGTATTTTTTCATTTACTATTGGATAGAGACAGAGAGAAACTGAGGGGGAGGTAGAGAGGGAGAGAGACAGAGAGACACCCGCAGACCTGTTTCACCACTCATGAAGATCCCCCACTGCAGGTGGGAACCAGGGATTTGAATCCAGGTCCTTCCTTGCACACTGTGATGTGTGTGCTTAACCACGTCCAGGTCCTTGCACACTGTGATGTGTGTGCTTAACCACGTCCAGGTCCTTGCACATGTGATGTGTGTGCTTAACCAGGTGCACACCACCACCTGGCCCCTAACAAAAAGTTGGGTTTTTTATAAACTTTTTATTGGGGAGATGTTTTATAAGACAGTTGTCTCAGGAGAAAAATGTCACATTTTCCCCCAAAATATATGCCAGCACCCCACCAGCAGCAAAGTGACTCCTCCCTCCAGCCCAGAGCACTGTACCCCACCACCACCACCACCACCCCACCACCACCCCACCGCCACCTTACCATTAAAGGTCTCAGATCTGCTCATACAGACCGGAGGTTTGTTTGTGTGTTACCCCATCTCTTCTCTTGCTTTAAACCCCACCTACAAGTGAAACCATCCAGTGTCTTTCCCTCTTGTTCCAGCTCATTTCTCTTCAGAGCACGACCTTCTCCAGTTCCATCCAGGGTGTAGCAGAGGACAGGGATTCATCCTTTCTTACCTCTGAGTAGTATTCCACTGTGTCTGAACACTGCAGCGTCTTTATCTGTCCTGCTGCCACTAAGCACTTGGTTCTTCCAAAATCTTTTTTATTTCTTAATTTCTTTATTGGGGGATTAATGGTTTACAGTCGACAGTAAAATACAATTGTTTGTGCATGCACAACATTTTCCAGTTTTCCAAATAATAATTCAATCCCTACTAGGTCCTTCTCTGCCATTATGTTCCAGGACCTGGACCCCCCCCCCCCAACCCCAGAGTATTAGACTTTGGTGCAATACACCAACTCCAGTCCAAGTTCTGCTTAGTGTTTTCCCTTCTGATCTTGTTTTTCAACTTCTGCCTATGAGTGAAATCATCCTATATTCTTTTTTTCTTTTTCTGACTTATCTATCTTAACACGATTTCTTCAAGCTCCATCCGAGATGGGGTAAAGAAGGTAAATTCATCATTTTTAATAGCTGAGTAGTGCTCAGATCTTGACTGTTGTATGTAGCCCTGCCAGGAGCCGAGGTGTGACTGTCTCTCTTTAGATAAGTGTTTTTGTGTTCTCTGAATAGATACCTAGGCGCAGAAGTGCTGGATCTTGTGGTGGGTCTATTTATAACCTTTTGAGGTCTTCAGGCTGGACATGATCGCCAATGAAGTGAAAAGCATCCCTTTTTCTCCACACCCATGTCAGCAATAGTTGTTTCTGTTCTTGTTGATAACCTGACTCTTATTTCTTGGACCCGTGTCATATCCTGGTGGCACAGAGCAGGCTAGATTCGAAGACGGAAGTGTTCAGCATCTCCAAGTGGAAGGAGGATGTGAGGTCTTTTCATGTTGGGAGTCAGGTGGAGGAGTGAGCTGATTAGTTCATCTTCACAGATGCCCGTCGGGTCCCTTGGGGCTGCGGGAACCTGACTCATACGTGGGAAGTTGTGTTGGGGTGACCAGAGTCACTTCGTGACTTTGTGTGAATTTCACTCACATTCCTGGACCTCAGTTTCTCCATCTATAAAATGAAGCCTCAGGGGAGGGGGAGGCTTTCAGCTTTGACGTTCTGTGCACAGAATGAATATCAAGGGAGAAGAGAGTTGTGGTGAGAAGACTCAGGAAGGGAGGAAGCTCACTCTACAGTGATTGATCTCCTGCCACACATCGTTGGCCCTGAAGCCCAGGTTGGGGACCAAGAGTTTGTCTCTCCCTACTATGCTTCCAGCTTAAGTGGGGCCCTCCCTGGGGTTTCCAGAGGGCTCCTGGAGGTGCCTTCTGACTGAAGGGAAAACGTGCTAAGGGAAAATGACTTTAGATGACAACCTCATTATATTCTGAAGGGTTATGCATAATATCCACTTTGGTGATTAAAAAGTTAAAAGAGAAAGAGTCAGGCAGTAGCACAGCGGGTTAAGTGCACATGGTGCCAAGCACAAGGACCGGAAAAGGATCCCAGTTCGAGCCCCCAGCTCCCCACCTGCAGGGGAGTCGCTTCACAAGTGGTGAAGCAGGTCTGCAGGTGTCTGTCTTTCTCTCCCCCTCTCTGTCTTCCCCTCTTCTCTCCATTTCTCTCTGTCCTATCTAACAATGACATCAATAACAACGACAACAACTACAACAATAAAAAACAAGGGCAACAAAAAGGGAAAATAAATAAATATTAAAAAGTTAAAAGAGAGAGAGGGAAGTGGATTTCCTTGTTCATTTTATTGATAAAAAATGAATCAATAAGTAATGATGACCCTGTTTGGAATTCACATTTTGCTTTAAGAGTAATGTCACTTGATAATGACAGAAACCTCTTCTCCCTCTCCTAAATAAATAAATAAATAAATAAATAAATAAATAAATAAATAAATGCAGCTATACCCCCTGCCAAAAAGAAGGAGGAGGAGGAGGAGGAGGAGGAGGAGGAGGAGAAGGAGAAGAAGGAGGAGAAGAAGAAGAAAGAAAGCAGGATGGGGTCTGAGGTCACTGGGAGCTGGAAACACCTCACAATTCATCCCATCATGGAGTGAACAAAACACACTGGAATTAACCATTTTGGTGGATGGACTAAACAAATGGGAGAAACTTCCCTAGAGAATCGTGGGAGAAATTATCTTTGCTCTTTTGATCTGACACTGGTGACCATGCGTGGACATTTTTTCACATATCCATGCATGTATTTATCCCACAAAGTGTGACGACACGGACAACAACTTCTCTATGATTTCCCCTGTGGGAACACTCGCTCAATCCATCCTCATCCATCTACCTGGACTCTTAGGGGATCTGTCTGTGCCTCAAGTCTTCTCTACCGGAGTCAGGTCTCTGTGAGTTCCCTGCATTTTGTCTGGATGGGGAGCAGAAAAGTCCTTTTGTTTTCATAAGACTGTGCAGCTCAAGTCCTGTGATGGTCAACCAAGATTCAGAGAAGACTGGCTTAGCCTATAGGAATCAGTGGACCACTCCCGTTGTCCGAACTTTAAGGCAGGAATTCCTCCTTCTCACCTAAGGTCCCAAGGAGGATAGGAATGAGGGAAAGAGCTTCAGTTCCATGACACCCACCTTCCTGTTGTTAAAATTCATAGGCTCTTGCCGGGTGGGCTAGCTTCACGGCGGGTAACAGAGACGCGGAGACAACGGCTGGGCAGGGAAGCTGTATTTCTTTATTCAGGAACAACGATTCATAAACTAAGACAAACTAATCACCAAACAGAACTCTGCTGTCTCTTTGCGGCGGCACAAGCACTCTCTCTTATTTTGGAACTCAGGAACTCTCTCCAACTCTGGGACTCTCTAACTCTGTCACTCTGGAACTCTCTTACTGGGGAACCCTCTGAAACTCTGGCACTCTCGAACTCTGGCGGGGTCCCTAGGGGCGGGGCCAAGCGGGCCCACGAAATTAACTGGACTGATCTAATTCTCTTGGCGGGGGAGGGCTAGAACAAACCAATGTAAAGCATACAACACCTTCCCACCACACCCTAAACCTTGGAGAATTGCTCTGTCCTTTTGGACCCTGCATGTTTCATCCTGGCGCCTCCCCCTCCCCACTAAAGGACATAATCGTCTCTGAAGACAGGCCTCTGGAATGAGGTCAGTTCAGTCTTGCTTTTTTTTTTTTTTTAATGGTTAACATTTTTTTTCTTTCTTTATTGGGGGATTAAGGGTTTACAGTCAACAATAAAATACAGTGGTTGGGGGCTAGGAAGATCGCATAGTGGTTATGCAAACAGCTTTCATGCCCAAGGCTCCCTGCTCTCAGGTTCAATCCCCAGCACCACCGTAAGCCAGAGCTGAGCAGTGTTCTGGTATATTTCTCCCTGTTTCTTCTTCATGATCTCTCTCATTAAAATAAATAAATTATTCAAAAAAGCTTTAAGTTAAAATAAAATACAGTGATTGGTACATGTCTAACATTTCTCAGCCTTCCACATGACACTCTAACCCTCCTAGGCCCTTCTCTGCCATCTTGTTCCAGGACCTGAACGAGTCCCCTTCCCGTCAGAGTCCTTTACTTTGGTGCAATACACCAAATCCAGCCCAAGGTCTGCTTTGTGTTTCCCTTTCTGTTCTTATTTCTCAACTTCTGTCCATGAGTGAGATCATCCCATATTCAGCCTTCTCTTTCTGGCTTGCTTTTACCAGACTGCTTCTCAACCTTCACTACAGCCTGAGTGGAAATGAAGGGCAGCCATCATCTGTTCCATCCTCTCTCGTCAGCTGAGCCCTGGTCACAGGCTGGGTTCGTTAGTTATGCAGCCCTGTACTTCTCCCCTTCACTTCCCCACCTTTTCTTTCAGACTTTCCCTCTCCTGGTCTCATCTGAGCATGGCGACTAGCTCCCTGCACCTCTTAATGTGGTGTGTGTGTGTGTGTGTGTGTGTGTGTGTGTGTGTGTGTGTGTAGAGGGCTGGGTACTCAGTGGCAGAAAAGTCCTTGAACGTTAAAGGGATGAATAGTGGAAGAAAAACAATTGCCTCTCTTGTCAAAACCCCAGACTGAAAACTCTTCATGATGGGCTCAAAATAGCCATGTTTCCCGCATGTTAATTAACTGGTTCTAAAAGGGGGGGCAGAAAGGTGTCCTTGAGAGATGGAGCTAGAACAGGAAAAAATAAAATATGGAGCCCTGCCTGTGCACTTGAGCATAGGAGCAGAACTTGGGCTTGCTGATTCAAGCCACTGAGAGCCTGGCGGGGTTCAGCACCGAGGACAGAGGCCATGAAGTCAACTGCTAAGACTTCAGTGAAGCCAACCAGGCATCTCAAACTGGCTGCAGTTCCAGCCATACCTATTCCTGCTGAAGACCTTTGGCTGTGCAGTATTTCAGGTGTGTCTCCCTTTATGGAAAATATGTGCTTCTGAAAAGTTGTCTGTACATTTACCCCCTTTTTATGCCTCCAGGGTTATCACTGGGACTCAGTGCCTGCATAATGAATCCACCACTCCCAGAAGCTGATTGTTGTTTTTATTATCATCATCATCACTATGAAGACAGAAAAATTGAAAGAGAGAGAGAGAGAGATCTTCATCCTGCTCCACCACTCTTGAAGTTTCCCCCTTGCAGGTGGGGACCGGGGGCTTGAACCCTGGTCCTCACATACAATAAGTTGTGTGCTTGATTAGCTGCACCACTGCCTGGTCCCTAAATCCCTATTTTTTTAAATAAAATGACACATTCAGGAACTTCCTTTTCTGTGCAGTGGAGACCTCACATATGCTTGATTTTTACCTGTTTGTTTTTCAGAGATAGAGAGTGAGGGAGAGAGAGAGAGAGAACATTGGAGAGAGAGGGAGAGAGAATGCATTGGAGAGAGAGGCAGAGAGAGAGAGAGAGAATGCATTGGGGAGAGAGGCAGAGAGAGGGAGAGACTTGAGCACTAGAGCTTCCTC
Source organism: Erinaceus europaeus (assembly GCF_950295315.1). NCBI lineage: Eukaryota > Metazoa > Chordata > Mammalia > Eulipotyphla > Erinaceidae > Erinaceus > Erinaceus europaeus. Next base: position 7,460,702 of record NC_080167.1, on the reverse strand, counting down.
TGTGCTGAGGCATCTCACAAATGATTTCAGAGCTTGAACTGGAGCTGTATGAATGGTGATTCACACGTCCCACCCAGTGACCTGCCTTTCTGCTCAGAAACACAATTCTGAAGTAGCCAGTAAGCTTTCCAGGAGGAAAGAGTGACATCTTGAAGTTGTGTTTCCCTCTGATTTCTAAAAATGTAGCTGTGTCCAATGACAGTCAGCCAAGTGGTTAGGGACATTGTAGGCATGCATCAACGGGACATTTGGGGCCAGAGAATTCTTCAGTGGGGGAGCTGCCCAGGGCTTTCCCAAATGTTTGCAGCCTCTGTGGTTTCTACCCAATAGAAACCCACTGTATCATTGGAGTTACAGTGACCTAGAGTGGCCCCAAACATTGTAAATTCCCTGCAGAGGGCCAAGTTGTTCGATTTCCTTGAGAATCTATGGAACAGCTGAGTCTGAATAGTGGTTCTGCCACTAATTTATTAGTGGCTTCCTCACCCCTGACTCTGCATTGTCCCAAGCAAAGCAAAGACAATAATAGCACTATTCCATGGGGCTCCAGTGGGTCTGGAATAAGATCTTCCTTGTAAATTTGATTAGCATCACAATAGGAACACAGTAAGCCTTCAATAGATGTTAGCCTTCTCCATAAAGTGGCTACCATCTTGTCACCCTCCTCTGTCTCCTCCTCCTGTTTGATTCTTCCTCCTTCTTTTTCTCCTTAATTATCTTACTCCAGAGATGATGATGTTGTGTTCTAAATAATTTATTCAGGGAATAATTGCTGATATCTGCTAAATAGCATTCTGCCAGGTGATTGATTTTCAGAGATGAAGAAGACATCCCCCAGAGAGAACTTCTAGATTTTGATATTGTGGTCATACACACACATGGGTATATGCACGGTGCTTTACCGGAAAATCTAGTTAAGGGTAAGGGCCCCGTGGTGACAGACTTGGTTAAGGGCATATGTTACTGTGCACAAGGACCCAGATTTGAGCCCCCAGTCCCCAACTGCAAGAGGAAAGTTTTGCAAGTGATGAAGCAAGTCTCTCTCTCTCCTTCTCTCTCTCCCTCTCCCTCTCCCTCTCCCTCTCAATTTCTGGCTGTCTCTATCCAATAAATAAATAAAAGATAATACTTTTTTTTAAAAAAAAATCTACATAGGGAGCTACAATATCAGCTAGCTGCCAAATGTTAGAGTCTTGAAACAACACAGTCTATGCTCACACTATTTACTCATGGCTGGGCAGAGACCTCTTATCCATGTTCTCCTCTCTCAGGGCCCCAGACTGAATGAAACTGTACCCCCTAGAATGTCCTATCGTTATAAGAGATGGAGGAGGGGGAATAAAATGGTGAGCGCATCATTTCCACTCGACAGCTATCTAGAAGTTATACCCATCATTTCCTTCTGTGGTTCACTAGTCAATACAAGTCATAACGCCATGGCTAGATTCATGAGTGAGGAGAAGGGTAGTTCTAGAGCATGCTGAGAACTGGGGTGTCAAGGCCTTTTTCAAGGATGTCAAGGACTTACCATTCCTAATAGCCATCACGGGGCCAGGAGGTGGCATACCTAGTTGAACACACACATTACCATGCACAAGGATCTGGGTTCAAGTCCCCACATGTTGGGGGGAGGTGCTCAGGAGGGCTGGAGCAGGGTTGCAGGTGTCTCTAGTTCTCTCTCCCTTGCTATCTCCTCTGCCCCTTCAATTTCTTTCTGTCTCATTAAATAAATAAAATATCTACTGGGGAACAGGCAGTGGTGCACCTGGTTAAGAACACACACTACAGTGTGCAAGGACTCTGGTTCAAGCCCCCAGTCCCCACCTGCAAGGGGAAAGCTTTACAAGTGGTGAAGCAGAGCTATAGGTGTCTCTCTGTCTCTCTCCCTCTCTATCTCGCCCTCCTCTCTTCATCTCTCTCTATCTCTATTCAGTAATAAAGAATTAAAATTTTAAAAATTAAAGTGAAAAAAGAAAGAAAATAACTACTGCACCACTATTTCTCAAGTACTAGTTATCACACAGAAAGTCTCCTGGAAGGGAGTTTGTGTCTAAACTCTCCTCACTGACAGAAACAAGTCAAGAGTTTTATCTATTTTTGTTGCCAAGTTAAGGGCATCACCACACATAAAACATGGTCTCATGTTCTGCTGAGTATGAAGGAGAGAGGGGTGGAGAATAATAAGACAGCCAGACCTCCCACCTCCATCCATAAGCCACAATGTTAGAGTCCCCTGAATTTAACAGACACTGGTATTGGGCTATATTCTTTTTTTATATATTCTTTATTATTATTTATTTATTTATACATTCTTAAACATCATAAGAAGAGCTCATGCTATTCAAAGGAAAACAAGAAGCAAAAAAATACCCTCACATCTGGTGGTTGTTATTATCTTCCAAATATAATTAACAAGGAAATTTGAATGGGAGCAGGAAAAGACCAACTCCATTGATTTACAGCTCAAAGAGGGATAATCCACATCAAGGCTCCACTGGCCATTTCATTTTGGCTTCCAAAGGCTCCATTATTAATTCATTTCTAAAGTGATCTCTCTCATTCCCAAGGGGTATATCCCACTAACTACGTGCTTACAATACTCTATTTGATTAAAATTTAACAAGCTATGTTATTGGCAAATAAACTATTTATTTCAGTGTTGTTGCCAATGCCAAAAAAGAATGTTTCAAACAAAGGAATGGAATTGACATGCTAAAGAGATTGCCATTAATAATTCACAGTTGTCAAAAATGCACACACAACATATATTTTTTGTCACTGGCAGCTGCAGAATTTAAAATGCCAGAGGAGTCAGCCAGAGTCTTCTGACTTCCCATTTATTAAAAGGAGGGAAACCAAAGTATTGAGCTTGGGTTGACATGAGATGTTAAAGTGAGAAAAACATTTTTGAAAATTAGTCATCAACATGTTTATGTCCTTAGGTAAGCCACTCAATCTACTGGGGTTTTATTTGTTTGTTTTTACATTTTTCACAATAAGACTGAAGAAATATTGCTTACTTAAAACTTAGGGTTTGGGCAGGATAAAAATGAGAGAAATAATATTAAAATACTTTGGAAATGCAGAAAGTACTTTGTAAATATCCAAAATACATCAATAAGTGCTTCTCTTCCTTATGTTTCAGATCAGTCTCTAATTTATCTGGCAGAATTCTGTAGGGAAAAAAATGACTTTAAAAAATTCTCTGTTCTATTTTCTATTATCAGAAAAAAATAAAAGAAAGCAAAAGTTTAACTTCAATTGATAATCACATTGATCTGAGCAAATTGTGCCATGGACCCTTCTGTGCTCTGTTCCTGCTAACAGTAATAGTTCTGGTTTGACTAGGATTTAAATTAATAAACACCAGCAATTATACCAACCCATATAAATATATATATGGTATCATCTATCTCACAATCATCCCCATGACACATGTGCTGTTAATACTCACATTTTTTCTTAAGAAGAAAAGAGAGGTTTACCAAGTGACTTTCCAAAGTCACCCAATTGACAGGTGGTGGGTTCAGCCATCTATTTATTTCTCTCATTTTTCTCTCATGGTGGTCGAGGCTGTACTGTGTCTGTCTTCTACTAGGATGTGGACTGTTTTCTATGAGACAGGGAAACATGAGCCAGTTGCCAGAAGGGCTTACATGCTAGACCCACTCAACTGAGGGACTTTCCTCTTGTCTTTAATTCAGCCTAGGGTAGGTATTAACCCAAGGTGGGGAGAGGTAGAGCAAGCTATGGACGGGTGGTTGGATAGATGGATGAACGGATGAGTGAGTGAGCATATTCATGGACTGACAGATGCGTGGGTGGAATGATGTTGAATGAGTGAATGGATTTTTCACTCAGCAGATAGCTAAACACACACACCGATATGGCAACTACAAATAAATAGCCTCTGGGCTAGGTGGTGGCGCACTTGGTCGAGTGCACGTTACAGTGTGCAAAGACCCGGGTTCAAGCCCCTCCTGCCCCATCTGCACCTGCAGGGGGAAAGCTTTGTGAGTGGTGAAGCAGGGCTGCAGGTGTCTCTCTATCTCTGTCCCTGTCTTTCTCCCCCTTCCTCTCACTTTCTTACTGTCTCTGTCCAATAAATAAATGAAGAGAATAAAAAAACCATTTTTTAAAACAAAATTGCAAATTCAAGGGCCCAGTAGTGATGCCCCTGCTTGTTTGGGGTTTTTTGTTTGCTTTGCCTCCAGGGTTATTGCTGGGGCTCAGTGCCTGCACCATAAATCTACTGCTCCTGGAGGCCATTTTTCCCCCTTTTGTTGCCCTTGTTGTTTTATTGTTGTGGTTATTATTGTTGTTGTTATTTATTTCGTTGTTGTTGGATAGGACAAAGAGAAATGGAGAGCGGAGGGGAAGACAGTGGGGGGAGAGAAAGATAGACACCTGCTTCACCACTTGTGAAGCGACCCCCTGCAGGTGGGGAGCCAGGGGCTCGAACCAGGATCCTCACGCCAGTCCTTGTGCTTTGTGCCATATGCGCTTAAACCACTGCACTACTGCCCGACCCCAGTTCCCTCTGTTAAGCACACACATTACTGCTACTCCCTGCCTCTGTGTGTGTGTTGGGGGGTTCTTCTCTAGCGGTGAAGCAAGTCTGCAGGTGTCTATCTTTCTCTCTACCTCTCCATCCCTCCTATCCCTCTCAATTTCTCTCAATGCTATCTAGTGAAAATAGATAGAAAGAAAGAACGAAGGGGGAAAAAAAGGTCACTGGATTCATAGTGCAGGCACTGACCTTCAGTGTTAACCCTGGAAGCAATAAAAATAAATGAATAAATAAATTGTAGGGAAATTGTGAGGCATGGTTGAGCATGGTGTGGGGCCTCCTATTAAAAGGTGGGAGTCTGGATGGCACGACCTTTCTAGCAGTCTCTCTCTACTTGAGATGGAGTATGGAGGAAAACAAACACCAGAAAAGTTCTCCTCTGTCAGCCTCCCTGCCTCACAAAAGACTCTACACGTTGTCCATTTCCTTGTTCTCAAACCAGTTGGTTTGTTTACTCAGAGGTTAATAGAAGTCCATCTTCTTTGATCACACATGGCCCCTACATCAGTGTTCTACTCTGTCAAACTATAACCAGGGACATTCTCCTTACTCCTCCACCCCCTCTGGACCTTTTAATCTTACAAGATCTTTCTCCTCTCTTAAGGCTCCTTTCTGTCTGCTGGGTATTGATAACCCTACTTCCTTCGTTCCTTTGATCAACTAAACCTCTTATTCAATGTTTACTAGGGATGCTCTGACCTTTTCCCAACCCCCTACTTCTCTTTGTCCCTCTTCTCCCAAACCACATATGGAATGGATAACTTACTTCCTCCTACAACCCCTTATAAACCCTAATTTGCTGTTCAATAAAGGGACTGTGTATGAAACATTCCTATGGAGATCTCTGGTTCTGTCTCTAGCTACAAACACAGGGAAAGATCCAGTCGGCTCACTCTTACTGCCCTAGAACATTCCTTCTGGGCCCCCGCATCTGGTGTGCAACAGAGCAGGTAAGCCAAGAGGTTGTGCCCAGGAAGAGGCCTCCCCACAAAAAGTCTGACAATAAATAAAGGAAAGAATGAAAGAAAGATGCAAGTCCTGTGCTCTACCACTATGCCACCTTCCAGGCTCCAACGTGCGTGGAATGTTCCAAGCACAGTGCCTGATCTGGATTGGTTGTGCTGTCACCTGCTGCAGGCTCCTCCCCATAGACCAGAAGCCTCTGCTGGTTCACAAGGTGGTGGAGCCTGGCTTGCTGGGCCCAAGCCACCTGCCTTCATAAAATCTGACCTCCCCAGCTACATTGCTCATTCTTCTGCTCTCCTGGTGGTTGATGTCACACCCTGGCAGTCAGATGTGCATAAAATTCAAAACCAGGGGCCAGGTGGTGGTGCATGTGGTCAAGTGCACACATTACCATGTGCCAGGACCCAGGTTCAAGCCCCCGTCCCCCACCTACAGGGAGAATGTTTCATGAGCAGTGAAGCAGATCTGCATATCTCTCTCTCACTCTCTCACTCCCACCCCTTCCCTTTTACCTTCTCTCTTTCTCTATCCAAAAATAAATAAACAAAATGATAAAATAAAGACAAAATTCAAGTCTGCTGGGGATGTCCAAGTGGAAACAGGACTCATGACCATGGCTGCAGAAGGAACCAGGCATTTCAATGCCAGGCTTCAAAGCCTTGGGCTACAGACACTTGGGCAAGTTCCCCAGCTTCCCCCTGCCTCCGTTCCTCCTGCTCCTCCTCCTCCCCCTCCTCTTCCTCTCCCTCTTGCTCCCCCTCCTCCTCTCCCTCTTCCTCCTACCCCCCACCCCCATAACCCAGGGTCTGCGTGAAGCTTTCGGGCACATACGTCCAGGCTAGCATCACACATGGCAGCTGTGAACCCTTATTAGCTGTCATCTTCATAACCATCGTCATCACAGTGGTGCTGCACTTGGGAGCTGAGGGGATGGAAAGGGGGCATCAGCAGCCAGGGCCCTCGCCAAAGCCTCCCCTTCTCTCTTCTTCCTTCCTCTTGCACAGGACCCCCTCCCTCCACAGGCTGAAAGAAAGGCAAGACTGCTTCAGTGTGTGTGTGTGTGTGTGTGTGTGTGTGTGTGTGTGTGTGTGTGTTGGGGGGCAGGGGCCTCCTCTGGACTCCACTTTCTTTTCCTTTCACTCCTGTGCAAAATCACCTTGAAGAGCTGCCGTCTCCAGGGCCCAGGGAGTTTGATATCCATCTTCCATCCACGCCAGACCACCGGGCAGGGCTGGTAATCCTCACATCCTTCAGCAGAGTCTATCACTCTGGCTCAGGACCAGCTCCTTCTAAGTGGCTGGAGATAAAGCCACACTCGGTCCTATTAATTGATCTGGGAAAGAAGGCCAATTAGGCTTAGACAACAGAGAGGCGGGGCGTGGTGGACAACAGGGAGAGGGGGTTCTGGAGCCAGAGAAGCCTCCCCTTCGAGGCTCAGGGTTGTGGAGGACAATGTATCATTCTGGTTCCTGCTTAAAACCGATGGGAAAACACTTCTCTGGGGCATCTTTGTCTTCTGGGGCTTTAGTGGGGGTGTATGGTGTTGAGTGAAGCCCAAAGGATCTAATTCCAGGGAGGATACTGAGGGGAAAAGACTAGAAACCAAACACCAATACCCTTGGGGAAAGTTCAAGGTGAGGCAGAAATAGACAAGAGAGTCCCCGGTCCTGAAATCTGCAGTCACAGGCAGAACAGGTGCAGCCAGGCCAATAGTTTGGCCTCTTTTTAAAATTTTTAATTAATTTATTTATTCCCTTTTGTTGCCCTTGTTGTTTTATCGTTGTGGTTATTATTATTGTTGTTATTGTTATTGATGTCGTCACTGGATACAACAGAGAGAAATGGAGAGAAGACGGGAAGACAGAGAGGGGGAGAGAAAGACAGACACCTGCAGACCTGCTTCACCGCTTGTGAAGCGACTCCCCTGCACGTGGGGAGCTGGGGACTCGAACCGGGATCCTTACGCCGGTCCTTGTGATTTGCGCCATGTGAGCTTAACCCACTCCTGGTTTGGCTTATTATCTGCAGCTCCCACCCTGTCTGGGCCCTAGGTTCTCCTGCCTGGAAGGTTTGCTATAATCCCCCCACACACACACACACCATGACCTATTATATCAGAGTCAGCAGGGTGGGAGCCCAGGAAGGCGTGTTTACAGAAAGTGTCTTCCCAGACTCTGGAGTCGGCACAGGAAGCCCTGGGGTTGGACATGTGAACTGTGTTCCCAGCTGCCCAGCCCATGGGGCCAGCTGCCCGTGGCTCGTTCCTAACCGGACACAGGCTGAGCCTGTATTTTGGAGGCCAGGGGTAGTCTTTTTTGGGACAGAGACAGAAATTGATGAGGAAGGAGGAGATAGAGAAGAGACAGAGGGAGAGAGAGAGAGGCCTGCAGCCCTGCTTCACTGCTTGTGAAATCCCCCCCCCCCACAAGTGGAGACTGGGGGCTTGAACCTGGGTCCTTGTGCACTGTAATGTATATTTTCTACCAGTCAGTCGCACCACTGTGGCCCCCAGAACAGTCTTATGGTGGGGGGAGGATATGAGGTAGTTGGTGGCATTTCCCTATGGGGGAATTATAAATGTGATGGGGGTTGCTGATCTAAGTAGAGGGGTCTCCATAACACCCCCCCAACTGATGAGAGGCTGGAGGGGAGACTGCCTGTCAGTTCACGTCTAGATGGCTGCCTGGAATCAGAGAGCCACCGCCACGTTAGCAACCGTGACCTCTGGGCTGGGGAAGTGTCATTCATGGGTGACAGGAACCAGGTGGGGACTCAGATGAGTCGCGGGGTCAGGGGGGATAACTGCTACCAAGATCCAGGTGTTGACTGGCCCTCCCAGGAAGAGGGTCCTGGGGAGACATGCAGGTCCTCTGTCTTCAGGCTCTACCTTGCCTGCATGCCCTGCTTTTGAAAATGCCAGCAGGGGATTGGAGGTGTCTGAGAGCTTTCACAGTCCAGACAAAGTTTGTCTGTCTGCAGCAGCTGCTTTGCGCAGGGGAGGAGGAAAAAAGTCCTGGTCCCACGGAATGTATGGACTCTGTTGACAGTCGTCTATTTGGCATCTGTCTATGAGGCCAGGCTCTGTGCCAGGCTCGGAAGATACTAGAGGTGGCTCACCTGGTAGAGTGTGTTTTGCTTTCTGTGTGTAGCGACCAGGGTTCAAGTCCTGGCACCACATGGGAGCACCATGGATGGTGGGGTAATGCTGTGATGTCTCTCCCTCTCATTTCTCTCTCCTCTATGTGAAGTAGTTTTTTAAAAAGTATTTATTTATTTGATAGAGACCTAGAAATCGAGAGGGCAGGAAGAGAGACCTGCAGCAGCGCTTCACCACTTGCAAAGCCCCCCCTCCACCCCCCGCAGGTGAACACTGGGAACTCGAACCTGGCTCCTTGTGCCTTGCAACATAACATATGCACTCAACCAGATGTGCCACCACTGACCCCCCCCCCCCCACCGTGTGAAGTTAGAAACAAGTGGGAAAGTTGGTCTGGGAATAGTGGAGTCACTCAGGCCCAAGGCCCCAGTTCCCCCTCACCACCACCACCCCCAAACACCACTGTCCCTGGGCCATATAACCATAATTTTTGGAGCCCCAATGTCCTAGCACCCAGCAGTTTCTAGACACTGCTCTCTGGAGCCGTCTGGGGCTTACCGTGAAGAGTGGAGAGAAGATGGCATGGCCAGCTCTCTGTGACCACTCCTGCTTCCAGCAGCAGATCTCAAATTGTAGCTGCTTCAGGTGGAGACTTCAGGTGGCCACTGGATTCACAGAGGGGAAAGCTGAGGGTAGGACGGTGCAGTGATACGTCCTAAACCACCTAAAGGCCATCGGTCCCCGAGCCAGCAGTGAAGCCTTATGTCCCAGGTTCATGATGAGAAGAAGGAACAAAGAAATTGCTCCTCTGATTCCTGTTCATATCTTCTGTCCCACCTCCCACTGTGTGTGTGTCTGTGTGTGTCTGTCTGTGTGTGTGTGTGTGTGTGTGTGTGTGTGTGTGTGTGTGTGTGTGTGCATGTCTTCCCTCATACACACCTGGGAGGAGAGGCAGGTGGCCAGAGGCAGTGCTGGGGTTTTAGGACTCATACCACAAACTGTCTTCAGAAGTGGCAGACCCCTCCTCTCTCCACTCTATCTCTCAGCTGCTCAGGGATTCAGTGGAAGGGAAAGGGCCCAAAAGGGACTGTGAGCTGAGAAAGGAAGGGGCGTGGGTCTCCCCTGTCCCAGGGGGGCTTCCAGATGTCCCTCCCAGGGCTCAGGCCATGTCACAGAGTGACCCCAGTCACCCTGCCCCATCTTCCCTCTCACAACCCTGATGTGTGTTTAATCACATGGCCCCGTATTGGGGGGAAGATACAGCCGAGTTCCTTCCCCACATGGTTAAAGATTCACCACACATAAACTCAATAGAGAGTCGAGGAGAAAGCATGACTTTCAGGACTTTTAAACTTTATTTAGAAAAATTGAGAACACCCACATGTTGAAGTACACGTGGGCTGGGAGGGGAGATAAAGAGAGGGGAGGGAGAGAGAAAGGGGGAGGGAGAGAGAGAGAAAGGGAGGGAGGAGGGAGAGAGAGTCATTTCCCCATATGTTAAGGCTCCTACTTTCTCAGAGAGCACAGCCAAGCCCATAGCACCAGTTTACACAAACTCTCAAACCTTGCCTTCACTTCCTTTTTTTCCTTTATTTGTTTTTATTTATTTTTATCAGAGAGAGAAAGATACAATGAGAGAGAGAGAGAGAGAGAGAGAGACCCGGGGGCTCAGTGGTGGTGCATGTTATAATGCCCAAGAACCCAGGTTCAAACCAGGTTTCCACCTGCAGGGGGAAAGCCTTGTGGGAAGTGAAGCAGGTCTGCAGGTATCTCTCTATCTCTCTCCCTTTCCATCCCCCCTTCCCTCTTGGTTTCTATCCAGTAAATTAAGAGAGAGAGAGATTAGAGCACTGGCTCAGCTCTGGATGATGGTGGTGCTGGGGACTGCACCTGGGACCTCAGAGCCTCAGGCATGAAATTTTGCACAACTATGATGCTGTTTCATCAGCTCTCCTTTCTAAGCTACACCCACACCTCTTACTACTTCCATTTCCCCATTCAACATTTTCCTTCCCCAATAGTATGGGAAACATGTATGCCTGGGGAACATATGTTCTGGCTTGGTACAGCAATGTTTATGTTCCCCCGAGAGGTACTTCCTGTTCACTTCCTGACCTCAACAGTACCAAACCAAAATCACTAAGAGAGAGAGAACTATGAGTCATTAGAAGAAAAGGGGTGTACCTCCCTACCTCCCTACCCTCCCCCCAAGTGTATTCACTTCAAACTCAGGTAGCAGTTGGACTTTCACATGGGGTGGTAGAGGGCAACAGCTGTCACCGAATCTAACAAGCCCCTGAGCTCCGTGGATGGTTTGGCGCCTCTCTCTCTCTCTCTCTCTCTCTCTCTCTCTCTCTCTCTCTTTCTTTTTTTTTTTTTTTTTTATTAATTAACAAAACCATAGGGTAGGAGGGGTACAACTCCACACAATTCCCACCGCCCAATCTCCATATCCCACCCCCTCCCCCGATAGCTTTCCCATTCTCTATCCCTCTGGGAGCATGGACCCAGGGTCATTGAGGGTTGCAGAAGGTAGAAGGTCTGGCTTCTGTAATTGCTTCCTCACTGAACATGGGCGTTGACTGGTCGGTCCACACTCCCAGTCTGCCTCTCTCTTTCCCTAGTAGGATGGGTCTCTGGGGAAGCTGAGCTCCAGGACACATTGGTGGTGTCTTCAATCCAGGGAAGTCTGGCTGGCATCCTGATGACACCTGGAACCTGGTGACTGAAAAGAGAGTTAACATACAAAGCCAAACAAATTGTTGAGCAATCATGGACCCAAAGCTTGGAAAAGTGGAGAGGAAGTATTAGGGAGGTACTCACTGCAAACTCTAGTATACTTCTGCTTTCTTACTTTGGTGCCATACTCCAAACTCAGTCAATTTCTGCTTTGCGTTTCTACTTCTTCTTCCTTTTTTTTTTTTTTTACATGCATAACATTCCCCAGATTCCCATTTAGCAATACAACCCCCACTATTTCATTCGTCATTTTTCATGGACCTGTATTCTCCCCACCCACCCACCCACCCCAGAGTCTTTTACTTTGGTGTAATACTCCAATTCCATTTTAGGTTCGACTTGTGTTTTCTTTTCTAATCTTGTTTTTCAACTTCGGCCTGAGAGTGAGATCATCCCATATTCATCCTTCTGTTTCTGACTTATTTCACTCAACATGATTTTTTCAAGGTCCATCCAAGATCGGCTGAAAACGGTGAAGTCACCATTTTTTACAGCTGAGTAGTATTCCATTGTGTATATATACCACAACTTGCTCAGCCACTCATCTGTTGTTGGACACCTGGGTTGCTTCCAGGTTTTGGCTATTACAAATTGTGCTGCCAAGAACATATGTGTACACAGATCTTTTTGGATGGATGTGTTGGGTTCCTTAGGATATATCCCCAGGAGGGGAATTGCAGGGGAATTGTCTCTCTCTCTCTTTCAATATCAAAGTTGTCACCAGGGAGACCACTCAGTACGGCTGAGCCTGGAATTAGCATGTATGAGGGTCTGGGTTTGGTTCCCAGCTTTATCTGTGCCGGAGCTGATCAGTGCTCTGACCTGGCTCTCTTTCATGATTAACTATGTAAATATATAAAAGTAAAAGCTGATCCCAGAGGGTTGGTTCAGCAATGTATGGCACATGTGCAAGGTCCTGGGTTTGATCCTCACCATGAAAAAGCCAAATCAAAAATAAAACACCCCCCACCCTCCTCCTGCCATTCCCCCTTCCCCACTCCCCGGGCTGCCTCTTCCTGGCAGCCTGAGTCCTGACCTCACATCTCAGGGAAGGAGAAGCCAGGGGGGCAGGGGACGGGGTGTGTGGGTGGGGGGTGTGCATGTTTGTGTTCCCAGGCTGTTGGGGAAGTTGGGGGAGGGGGAAGCTGCCCTCTCTGGGTTGATTGATGCCACACTTGGGGACCTGAATCCTCTGATGTAATTACACTGTATGCTCCGCGAGATAAGGAGATTAATCAGTCCATTACGCAGGGGCTGTTTTATCCACAGACGGAGGTAATTGAACGGGCAGGGTCCCTGCCAGACAGCCGGTCTGCTCCAGTTACAGGCAGGTGACCAGCCTCTGGGCAGCTGGGGCTGTTGTTGCCCTCACAAAGGAGTGCCACCTACTAGTGGGGGGGGTTCAGACACTAAGCACATGGGGAAGTTCTCTCTGCCAGGTGCCCTCACCCACTGTGAGTGGGCCACTCCTCCTGGCCCCATTGGACAGGGCAGAGAACTGAGTCTCAACTACTTGAACACCTTTGCCCAAATCCACAGAGCTGCTTGTCAGGGTTCAGAATTGAATCTAGCCCAGGGTAGGCTCCAAATGGAGCCCATAAAGTCACTGCCTCCAGAAAGAACCAAGGACTGAGATAGGGCCATCAGCCAGAGGCACGATGTCACCCCAGCTGGACAAGAAGTGAAAAAAAAGACACAATGGGGGGCCGGGCAGTAGTGCGGCGGGTTAAGTACACATGACACACCATGCAAGGACTGGCATAAGGATTTCAGTTCGAGCCCCCAGCTCCCCACCTGCAGGGGTGTGGCTTCACAAGTGGTGAAGCAGGTCTGCAGGTGTCTATCTTTCTCTCCCCCTCTCTGTCTTTCCACCTTCTCTTGATTTCTCTCTGTCCTGTCCAACAACAATAATAACAACAATAAACAACAAGGGCAACAAAAGGGGAAAAATAGCCACTAGGAGAAATGAATTCATAGTGCAGGTACTGAGCCCCAGCAATAACCCTGGAGGCAAAGAGAAAGAAAGAAAGAGAGAGAGAGAGAAAGAAAGAAAGAAAGAAAGAAAGAAAGAAAGAAAGAAAGAAAGAAAGAAAGAAAGAGCAAAGAAAGAAAGAAAAAGAAAAGGTGTCGGGCTATAGTACAGCAGGTTAAGCGCACGTGGCGCAAAGCGCAAGGACGGATGAAAAGATCCCAGTTCGAGCCCCCGGCTCCCCACCTGCAGGGGAGTCGCTTCACAGGCGGTGAAGCAGGTCTGCAGGTGTCTGTCTTTCTCTCCCCCTCTCAGTCTTCCCCTCCTCTCTCCATTTCTCTCTGTCCTATCTAACAATGACAACATCAGTAACAACAATTATAATTACAACAATAAAACAGCAAGGGCAGCAAAAGGGAATAAATAAATAAACATTTAAAGGAAAGAAAGAGAGAGAGAGAGATTCTTCTATATCTGTACATCATACAATTCTTACAATAGGATCCGAGCAATTATTATTATTATTATTATACCCATTTTATAGATAAGAAAACCAAGGCTCCAAGAGATTTAGTAACCTGCTTAAAGTTTAAAACTGGTAAGTGGTGGAGGTCAGGATTCCAAAAGACAAAATAAATAAATAAAAGGCTGGTATAATCGATCAGAAGATCCCTGACTTCAAAACAGGATGCTTGGGTTTCAGACAGTCATGTGATCTGTCACCTGGAAGCACTCTCACCCCCCCCCACACACACACACACACTACACCCCACCCCACCCCATCTGCTCTTCCCTGCCTGTGAGCTCAGACTCTTAGCCTGCTGTGGAGTTTCACACGAGAGGCCAAGGAGCAGAGCAGCACTAACAGGGCTGAGGGGATGACAGGGACTGGGGGTGGGGGGAATCAAGGGCTGATCCCACTGGATGGAAGACGTATTTGGGGAAGTTGTCAAGGTCTGGTATTCAGCCACCCCAGGAAAAGGAGAACAGTACAGCTGGCGCTTTGCTGATTCAGAGGGACTGGAGCCAAGTGCACTGAGAGTCTGTGTAATCAGAGAAAACATCTCCATGATTGTCACTGACTCCCCGTAACAAACTAGAGCACTCGGGTATCAACGCTAATAACTGGTGGGAGGCACTGGGGGTTAGGAATGAATTTTTTTAAATATTTATTTTTACTTTATCTATTTATCTATCTATTTATTTATTTATTTTGGAAACTGCCTCTTGGTAAATAAAGCATGGGGGAAATGTTCTAGCCTCCTAAATTTAAAGGGGGTATTTTTAGCACCTGTAATCAAACTGATTTGTGAAAACACATCTGCTGGAGCTGTATTGGCACCCAAATGTCTTTGCCATCTCTCTTTTTTTTTATTCTGTCAGCTGCTGCAGCTCTCTTGGGATTGAGAGAGAATTTCACTGATTTTTCTTCCTTTCCTTATGTCTTTTTTTCCCCTTCCCCAAAATCAAACACATCAGAGGTCTGATGATGGAAGATTTTCTCTCCTGTCGAGTGAGGCTGGGTCCTTAACTACAGAATGGAAACGCAATTCCCAAGCTTCAGGGTGGGTCGGAATCACCCGGAAACATCAAATACAATGCCAACTCCTCCTCAAGGCTGCCCCTGATTCAGGGGTTTTAATGTATTTATTTACTTATTATTAGATAGAGACAGAAATTGAGAAGGGAAGGGTAGAGAGAGAGAAAGAGACAGAGAAATATCTGCAGCACTGTTTCACCACTCATGAAAATTTCCCTCTGACGGTGGAGACCGGGGACTTGAACCTGGATTCTTGTGCACTGTAATGTGTGTGCTTAACCAGGTGCACCTGCCTCCCGGCCCACTTTTTATTTTCTATTTTTAAAATATTTTTCATTTATTTATTTTGGATATAGGAAGAAGGGGAGAGGGAAACAGAAGGAGGGAGGAGAGGAGGGAGAGGAAGAAAGACTTGCAGCATTATTTTGCCAGTCCTGAAAGTGCTTCCCCTGCAGATGGGCACGAGGGCTTGAAGCCAGGTCCTTGCACACTGCAGTGTGTGCACTCAGCCCACTGTGCCACCACGAGGCCGGTCCCTTGATTTCCTGTTTTCATGAGATAAGTCCAAGTACCCTTTCACCATCCATGGAGTCCCACGTATTTTTGTCTCTGGGGCTCTTGTGTAGCAGATAAGGGTCAAACCCGAAGCCTCCCCAAGTCAGAGCCTCACTCTACCCATGGAGTCACCACCCTGGCCCTCCTGCACTGCTCAGTGCCAGTCATCACATTGCCTGCAGACTGGGTTGTTACTACTTCTACCTCCTAACTTTGTGTCCAGGATTAGCTTTGACATATTGGCTTAGCGTGGATGTATAATTAGTGAGTCAGATTCTAACCACCATCATTATTATTAATTATAACTGTCAGGATCCACATAGGCAAGATGGACCTAATTATAGCCATTCCTTAAAATCACCTTTAATTCGAGACAGGGTCTCAGATGAGGAGATGTCTGCAACGTTCTTAGCATGGCCTGACTCATATCCCACCATGCCTGGTGAAAGGAAGGACTTCACATGTGGTTCAGTGCTGGCCTTCCACACAATAAGGGCAGAAGAAGTGCTTGTAGGACACTTTCCTCCCCCAATGCCATAGAGTTGGCCTTAAGCAGACCCCCGAAGGGTAGGGTTCTTGGTCTCTCTCCTCTCACTTTGGGGAATCTTGTGTTCCTCTCACTAACTTTAGTCCTAAGATATCTGCAGACCTCACTCAGTCTCAAATACAGTCAGACTCATCCATTGGAAGAATTCTACCAGATTTAACCTTTTCAGTGGTGTTCTCTCTTTCTGTGTGTATTTATTTATTTATTTATTTATTTTGATAGGAAGAGAGAAATTGAGAGGGGACATGGAACAGAGAAAGAGACACCTGCAGGTGGGGAGTGGGGACTTGAACTTGAATCCTTGTGTGTGGTAATTTGTGCACTCAGCCAGGTGTGCCACTGCCCAGCCCCTTTGATGCCTCTCAAGATTGTCCCCATCTCCAAATGACAAGGACATCCTGAGAAGAAGCAGCCGAGGTGTGTTCTTGGCCTGTCAGCTGTCCCCGTATCTATCTGTGCTTTGGGAGAGCGCACCACTTTTCTGTGCCCTCGACCCCTCTCCTCTTATAGAGACCCCAGGGAGAGAATCTCTGCATCCCTCATGTTCTGAGCCTGTGACACCCATTCGTGCACCTGTCGTGGGGGGGAGAGATCTTAACCTTTGTCAGCTGTCCAAAACTCAGGCGGCAGCTCAGTGCTGAGGGCTGACAGCCGGGATAAGTGGACGGAGTCTCTGGCTCAGGGATGAGAGCTCCGGCCACTGCAGGAGCATGAGCAGGGAGGTTAGTCGCACTGAGCCCTCATCTGTAAGTCCAGGAGCCACACACGGAGAGCTGGGGCTTTTGGGGTGGTGGTGGGGGGGATGCTCATCTCTTTTTAAAAGTTTATTTTATTAGTGATTTAATAAAGATGGACAAGACTGGGATAAAAGGGGGTACAATTTCATACAATTCCAACCAGCAGAGTTCCATATCCCATCCCCTCCACTGGGAGAATCCCTATTCTTTATCCCTCTGGGAGTAAGGACCAAAGATCTCTATGGGGAGCAGAAGGTGGGAGTTCTGGCTTCTGTAACTGCTTCTCTGCTGGATATGGGCATCGACAGGTGGGTCCATCCTAGGGGGCGTGGGGTGTGCTCACTTTGCAGAGAGGAGCCTGCTTGCCAGCCAGATCCCCAAGCTCGCCCCTGGCAAAGCTCCCCTTCCTTCCTCCAGGCACTGTGCTGGGTCCCAGGGACAAGATACAGTCACGGGCCCCGGAATCTGCCCTGGCTGCACCCAAAGGCAGGTCCTCTCCCTCTCCGGAGTGTGACAGCAGATAACCCAGCTACTCTTACACAAAGCAGAGGAGATGCTGAAACCTGACCAGGGAAGAGCGAGTGAGGGGGACGAGGAAGGGAGGGAACAGTATTCCAGGTGGTAAGGACTGCATCCTCCATGATCACTGGTACTGGAAAGGGATGCAGGCTCCAGGGTGAAGCTGGTGTTGAGGGGATGCAGAAGGCAGGGTGGGGAAGCAGGGCCTGGGGGAGCAGACTGACCCGAGAGGGAGCCTGGGGGTGTTTGTGTGAGATATGCAGCCAGGGAGAGACCTGGAGCTCAGCTGCTCCCCCCACCCACCGCAAGCCCCTCCTTTCTCCTCCCCCCCTTCCCAGAGTAGCCTGTGTTGTTACATCATTAAAAAGCTCTTGGCTACACCAGCCTCATCATTCCCACCCGCGGAGCTGCCGGGCACACCTAGACAATTACTAGTCAAGTGGGGTGAGTGTGTTTCATTAGGCCCTTCTCACTGCAGACGCACAAGGCCATGTTTGAAAAGGAATGTTCTGAAGGGTGTGTGTGTGTGTATGTTTTTTTTTTCCCCCAGCCAGTGATTAGATGCTGTAATTAAGAAGGCATTGTCCCTGATTTCCAATCTTTATTCTTTATTTAAATTTAATTGATTTTCTCCTTGATTTAATCAACTTGAATTCAGCTACCTGGCACCCGTCTCTACTTAGATGCTCGGGAGGACTCTGGGTACTTAAAAATGGAGGCCCAGGCATTGAGGAGGTGAGGTGCAGGCTGACTGGCCAGGCTGGTTGGCCGTGAGCTGTGACTTTTGTCAGCTGCTGCAGGAAGTCAGGGAACTAACTGGGTGGTTCTACTTAGGACTTGAGACAGAGGCAGGAGGAACAGCTACCTTCAGCACTTTCAACCCTGGTTCTGCTGTGCTGGGAATTAATTATTCAGCCATTCAGTGCTTCAGTTTCCACATCTTTCAAACAGGAAGAATAATGTCCTAACAGCATTGTTGTGAGAATAAAATTAATTATATCTGCTTATAGACTGGGATTCAGGTGGTAGCTACCTTGTAGAGCATACACATTACGGCGTTCAAAGACCCAGGTTCAATCCATGGAACAGTGTAGCAGGTGTCGCTCCTCTCTGTTCTTCTCTCCTACTCTCTTTCTGTTATTTTTTCCCCTCTATTAAAAAATAATGGGCCTTCAGGTATGGTGGCGCCAGGCAGGTACAAATCCCCAGCAATAGCCTTAGTGGCAAAACTAAATTAAATCAGATTAAAAGTCTTGGAATGACAACTGGAACCTACGTATTAGATCTATCACCTAGGGAGTCAGATGGTAGCACAGTGAGTTAAGCGCACGTGGCACAAAGTCCAAGGACCGGCCTAAGGATCCCAGTTCAAGCCCCTGGCTTCCCACCTGCAGTGGAGTCGCTTCACAGGCGGTGAAGCAGGTCTGCAGGTGTCTATCTTTCTCTCCGCCTGTCTTCCCCTCCTCTCTCCATTTTTCTCTGTCCTAACAATGATGACATCAATAATAATAATAACAACAACAATGAAAAACAAGGCAACAAAAGGGAAAATAAATAAATATTTTAAAATTTACAATAATAAATAAATAAATAAATAAATCTATCACCTATTGTTATCTTCACAGCACTGTCTAGCCAATAACTCACTCAATCCTCTGGACACTCCTGTGAGACTGAGTGGTTCATGTGTAGAAAATAAACCAAAAGGGGAGCCGGGCAGCAGCGCAGCAGGTTAAGCACAGGTAGCGTGAAGTGCAAGGACCAGCATAAGGATCCAGGTTCAAGCCCCCAGCTCCCCACCTGCAGGGGAGTTGTTTCACAAGTGGTGAAGCAGGTCTGCAGGTGTCTATCTTTCTCTCCTTCTCTCTGTCTTTCCCTCCTCTTTCCATTTCTCTCTGTCCTATCCAATAACACCAGCTATGACAACAATAATAATAACAACTACAACAAGGGCAAGAACAAGGGCAACAAAATGGAGAAAATAACCTCCAGGAGCAGTGGATTTGTAGTGCAGGAACCATGCCCCAGCAATAATCCTGGGGACAAAAAAAAAAAAAAAAAGGAAAGGAAAGGAAAGGAAGGGGAGGGAAGGGGAGAGGAAGGGAGGGGAGGGAAGGGAAGGGAAGGGAAGGGAAGGGAAGGGAAGGGAAGGGAAGGGAAGGGAAGGGAAGGAAGGGAAGGGAAGGAAGGGAAGGGGAGGGAAGGGGAGGAAAGTGGAGGAAAGGGGAGGAAAGGGGAGGGAAGGGGAGGGAAGGAGAGGGAAGGAGAGGGAAGGAGAGGGAAGGAGAGGAAAGGGAAGGGAAGGGAAGGGAAGGGAAGGAAAGGAAAGGAAAGGAAAGGAAAGGAAAGGAAAGGAAAGGAAAGGAAAGGAAAGGAAAGGAAAGGAAAGGAAAGGAAAGGAAAGGAAAGGAAAGGAACCGAAAGCTCAGAGCTGGTGCTTGACTGCAGAGACTCAAGCCCCGTTCTGAATCATTGCACAGCTCACAGCCAGCCAGCCCTCGGGGAGGGGACTTGTGCTCCAGGGATAAACCTGGAGGGGAGAGTGAACACATCCTGGATTTCTTTTTTTTTAAATATTTTATTTATTTTATTTTATTTTTTAGAGAGATACAGAGAGAGACACACATACAGAGAGAAACACCAGAGCCCTGCTCAGCTCTGGCTTATGGTGGTCCTGGGGATTGAACCTGGGACTTTGGAACCTCAGGCATGAGTCTGTTTGCATAACCATTATGCTATCTTCACATCCACATCCTGGATTTCTATGGAAGGGATGCTGCAGGCAAACTGCTAAGACAGGCCTGGGGCTCGAGAGAGGGGGATGTCAAAGAAGGCTCCAAGGTTGCTGGAGCAACAGGACCGACCTGTTAATTATTTCCAGGGGAAGCCAGCCTCAGATTTCTGTAGTGAATAGCCATTAGTAGCCAACCACTGACAGCGCTTCCAATGGCTGGTGTCTGAGCAGCGTGTCACTGGCCACACAGAGGGTGCTCCTGTGGGCAAGCTGGAGTGGTGGTGGTCCTGGCAGGCTGGGGAGCAAGGTCCTCATTATTCCAAGGAGTTACTGGTGGGGGGGTGTCTCTGGGTGGTCTGCCCACTCCCCTCCTCGCAAGCCCACACCCTCCACCAAGAGGAACCCAGCCCATGTCCAGCCTCTGCCTATGTCCCTCCCCGCCCCACCCCACCCCCATGTGAACAGACAGGCAGAGTGTCTCCTCCTTCCACTGAGGGTGTCCCCAACTCCTCTGGCCTCATCACAAATTCAGCACCCCTTTCTCCCCCCCCCCACTCTCCCATCTCCCTTCCTGCTGATGTAATTTGGGAAGATGTGCACCTGAAGTCTTTGGCTAGAAATGTTTGATTGATCTCCTCAAATGGGCCCTTCTCTGACAAGAGGGAAGGATGTGCTTGTGATCCCCCTTCATCTTTTCCTTTAAATTACAATGAAAAGCGAAATCCTATCTTCTCCGGGAGACTGTTATAGGGCGTTAGGATGTGTCTGAAATGTTGCATCAGGAGGCCCGGCCTCTGCACCCCTGTGGCAGCCCCAGCCCAGGCCTCCAACCCCCTGAATTAGCACCTGCTGGGGGTCTAGGGGGAACCCTCGTAGCCCCATGCATGAGACACCTGGGGATCCCAGCTCCTTGGGCTCACTGCTCTGCTGCGTCCAGCTGTGTGACCTGTGGCAGGTCACCTGCCCTCTCTGGGTCTCATAGGAGGAGGGTGTGGCCTGTGGGTACTCAGTCATGACACCCCTTTATGCTGAGCAGAGCACAATAATAGCTCTATGTCCATCCCACCAGGCCACAGAACATGTGTTCCAGACCTTGGGCCCCAGCACAAGGGGCTGAGGGCAGTTTGCACAGGTAGTCAAGGCTCTGTCTACACTCCACTAGCCAAGTGGGTAATCAATGACATCAGGTCATCTCAGGCCTTTTTCTTTTCCAGTCTAATCATTTCCCAAATCGTCTCGAGTGGCTAATGTCTCCTTCCATGAAAAGGAAGCAGCCACCTTGCAAACCCACAAACATGAGTGCACTCTGACCCAGTGCAAAAGGAGGTCCCAGGGCCTTTGTCCAGGACAGGAGTGATGGGGTCGGCTCTCCCCTCCCTGTGGCATGTTTCTCACTCTGCCGTCATCAGTGTGTCCAAAGGACCTACAAACAAAACAAATAAAAAACAGAGCTTAGGATAGATGGTGGCATCCCAAAGTCAATCAACACTCCCACACAGGATTTTAAACTATTGATAGAGCCTTCTCCAAATCCCTGAATGTCCTCTCTCTCTCTCTCTTTAATTTTCTTTCTTTTTTTCCCCCACTGAGCCTGAAATCTGATATGCAGGTGGATCCAAGTTATTGTCTGGGGAGATGATGTCATGGCTGGAAAAAGGACCAGAAAGCTGGATCAGGAAAGAGAGTAGCTCCCTAATATGGGAAAGGGGTATAAATATTGTTGACTGTAAACCCCATCGATTTGATGTGATCTGGGGTCCATATTCAGCACAGGAGCCTATGTGACCTCTGCATCTCTGTAGATCTGAGCTCACATTCTGTGGTCATGAGCAGGAATGTTCCAAGCTGCTCCAATATCAGGACCCATCTTCCTCAGGTGTAGCATAGCGTATGTTGTCCAGCCTCCCTTTGGAGGATGAAATATTCTCTACCATTGTTGATCCAAGTTGAGAGCAAGGTCCTATGGGGGCCCACAAAGGGGTCTATTTTGTTGTCCTGATAGAGATGACCGATAACAATAGAGAGAGGGATCTATTCGAGGTCTAGGCCCATCATGTCTGTTTGGGAATCTCAGGACTCCCTGAATAGAGCCCCAGCTGATGGGGTGGCCTGATAGTGACTAAAGAGTCATCGTTAAAATATGCCAGTCTCTTGCCCTTATTCATGTTTTTCAGTCCTTGCTTTGCTAAGGTGAGCTTTGGAGTGAGTGAGAGAACTGTAATAGGAAGTAGGTGAGGAGGGTATCTAAGTCTAAGTAGACACTATTCATTATGAACTTGATACTGACTCACTGCAGACTATTGTGTACTTTTGCTTTCAGGTATATATTTTGCTCTAATTTATGGATACATGTGAATATATGCCCTATCTCATGGGACCTCATCTATATCTAGGATTTGAGACTTTGTTAGGAAGTGCACCACCTGGAATGGAATTAGAGAATCCTATGAAAGGAAAGGTCTCACCTGAGTAATGAGGCTGAAGGGTTGACATTCCATGCCTGAGGTCTCTGGACACAGTCTGAAGTGAAGCATGCTGAGGTGGTACTGGTTGCATGGATTAGATTGGGATCAGCAGATACAGTATCAGTTGGTATGAATTGAGAGAAGCATGCAGAAAGGTGAGCCCCACCCTAGAGGTTCCCGGTCTGGGGGAAATATGGGCTCTATAGGGAATGGGGAAGGTTAATGCTGTCTTAGGGTTTAAGAAGGCAATAGCTATAGCCAAATTATTTGACAACTGAGTTAACTTTGAAAATCCCATTTGTTCAGATTTGCTTTATCATACAAGACCTCACCATAATTTACTTTAAGACCATGGGAGGGGCCAGATGGTTGAGTGCACATGTTACCATATACATAAAACTGGGTTCAAGCCCCCAGTCCTCAGTGTGGGGTGGGGGAGAGGCTTCGCAAGCAGTAAGACAATACTACAACTCTTTCTCTTGTCTTTCTCTCTCCCCTTTCTCTCTTACTTTTTCTCTATCCTATGAAATAAAAAGAAAGGAAAATAGTGAGGATAGGGAAGTTGGGTGGTAGATGTGCTGTGAACTATACCTTATAATTTTATAGTCTTGTAACATACTAATAATAACAGATTTAAAAATTAACAAAACACAAAAGAAAGGAAAAATAAAATAAAATAAAATAAAAACAAACCACAGTAGCACACCAGGGTAAGCACACATAATGCAAAGCTCTAGAACCGGTGTAAGGATCCCTGTTTGAGCCCCCATCTCTGCACCTGCAAGGGGCTCCCTTTGCAAGCAGTGAAGCAGGTCTGCAGGTGTCTGTCCATCTCTCCCCCTCTCTGTCTTCCCCTCCTCTCTCACATTTCTCTCTGTTCTGTCCAACAACAACAGCAACAATACCTATGGGAAAAGATGACTTTCAGGAGCAGTGGATTCCTAGCGCAGGCATCAAACCCCAGTGATAACCTTGGAGGCAAAAAAAAGAAAAAAGGCCATGGGGTCTAACGGCAGACTGCCTGGGCTCAAGTGCCATGTCTCCCACCCACTCAAGGGCTCTCCTCTCACCTCAGTTTATTCACAGGAACGTGGAGTCACTAACTGTCCCAGCCCCAAGTCATGATGGGAAGGCTTATTAGAGAAGCAAATGCCAAGCACAAGACGGTACCCAGCCCAGAGCCGGGACCCTGGGAATAGCCGAGTTATTAGCACCCTAAGCACTGGTGCAGGTGCCGTCAGCCATACCCAGCACCGAGGGGAGACAGGAGGGAGACGCCCCCAGAGGAGGTGGCAGAGGGGCAGACAGGGGCCTTGGGCTGCTGGGACCTGGCTCCGCAGCCCCCAGGGTCCCTGTGAGGACACTTCACTCTGACTTCTTTTCTTTCCTTCCCCAGAATGAGAAATGCAGGCTCAGTGTCAAAAATCATTGCAGATTCCAAAAGAGTGAGGTTTCACGGTCCAAGGAAAGACACCGGAGGGGAAATTGGTGGACGGGGTGCTTTTTAGCTGTTGGAGCAAGCTGGCTGATTGATTGGGCACCTCACTCAATAGACTGCAGACAGCAGGTGGGGAGCTGGCACCAGGGAGGAAACGGGGTGGGGGAGGGAGAGACTGACAGCATGGCAGTCAGGAGGGGGAGGTAGGACAGGACCAGCTGAAGAAAGTAACAGTCACACCCATGCTGGACAGTCACAGTCTGGACCACAGAGCCTCACTCAGATCAGACGCCAGGAACGAACGCCCAGATAGCAGCAGCCTTGGGGAGTTCTGGGCTTTCTCACTAATTAGCCGTGTGTCCTTAGGCAACACACTCAACCTCTCTGAGCCTCTGCTTTCTCCTCTAAAAAATAATCTGGGCTGGGGAGACATCATAATGGTTATGAAAAAGGATTTATATGCCTGAGGCACCAGAGGTACCAGGTTCAATTCCCAGCACCACCAGAAACCAGAGCTGAGCAGTGTGCTCTATTTTCTCTCCCTCCCTCTCCCCCCTCTGTCTCTTTCTCTCTCTCTCTCTATCTATCTATCTATCTATCTATCTACCTATCTACCTATCTATCTATGTCTCTCTCTCAAAACAATTTTTACAGCATACTCCTCAAGGCATAATAGGAGACTTAAGTAAAATAATGGGTTTTGTTTTTATTTTATTTGCTGGAGAATGAACCCAGGGCCTCATGGATAGCAGATACAACTGCTGCATGGCCAGGAGATAGCTCTGTGTCAGAACACAGGACTTGCAGGTATGAGGCCTCAGGTTCAAGCCCAGCACTGCTCATAAGTGAAAACTGCATGGCCAGGAGATAGCTCTGTGTCAAAACACAGGACTTGCAGGTATGAGGCCTCAGGTTCAAGCCCAGCACTGCTCATAAGTGAAAACTACATGGTGCTTTGATCATGGTGTTGCTCCCCACCCCCACCATGCTCTCTCTCTCTCTTAAAAAATAAAATCACTTTAAAAAAAATCTATGTGAGGCCAAGGGAAATAGCCTAATGGTTCTGCAAGGAGGTTTCCTGCCTCGGGCTCTGAGCTCCCAGGTTCACTCTCCAACACCACTGTCAGCCAGAGCTGAGCAGTGCTCTAGTAAAGAAAAAATAAATCAAAATTTAAACAGTAGAAGTTATTTCTTTAGGGAGGAGGGCAATGTAGGGCAAAGGTGGGCTCAGAAAAGGGGGGAGGGGTGATAGGAGAGCTGAGCCCCAAAGCACGAGCTGGGAGTGGGGTCACTGCAGGCAGGCAGAGGGGTGAGCTCAAGTAACGCCAGTGAAGTCAGGAGCCTGGGTCCCAGAGGCTATTTCAGATGAGTAATCACAGTGGCAGGGACAGCCAGCATTGACTAAGTGCTGACGCCACACCAGAATGGCACTGGGCACTCTACACGCATGGCTTCGGAGAGCTGGGTGTCGTCATTAACCCCATTTGGCAGAAGAGGGACCAAGTGACTCATCCAGGATCACAGCTTGAAAACTCCATAACCAGCATCTGAGCTTCCGTCTGTCTTCCAAGTGGAGTGAGATTGGACTGGGTCAGAGATATTGGCAATGAGTGCTGGTGAGGGGGTTGGGGAAAGGGAACCCTCACATTCAAACTGAGGAAAATGGTATGGAGAGTTTTTTTTTAAGTTTATTTATTAAAAGGAGACACTGACAAAACCATAGGATAAGAGGGGTATAACTCTACACAGTTCCCACCACCAGAACTCCATATCCCATCCCTTCTTTTAATAGCTTTCCTATTCTTTAACCCTCTGGGAGTATGGACCCAAGGTCATTGTGGGATATAGAAGGTGGAAGGTCTGACTTCTGTAAGTGCTTCCCCGCTGAACATGGGCGTTGACAGGTTGATCCATACTCCCAGCCTGCCTCTCTCTTTCCCTAGTGGGGCGAGGCTCTGGGGAAGCGGAGCTCCAGGACACATTGGTGGGGTTGTCTGTCCAGGGAATTCTGGTTGGCATCATGCTAGCATCTGGAACCTGGTGATTGAAAAGAGAATTAACATATAAAGCCAAACAAGTTGTTGACTAGTCATGAACCTAAAGGCTAGAGTAGTGCAGATGAAGAGTTGGGGAGGTGGAGTGTCTCTGTTCTTTAGATAGCTAGTAGGCATATTTTAGTTGTATTCCAAAGGGCCTGTGGCTATACTAGTTTTTATTTTCCCCTGAGCCTGAAATCTGATATGCAGGTGGATCCTAGTTCTTGTCTGGGGAGATGATGTCATGTCTGGAAAAAGGACCAGAAAGCTAGAAGAGAAGAAAGGAGAGGAGAGGAGAGGAGAGGAGAGAAGAGGAGAGGAGAGGAGAAGCTTCTAGCATGCAGTTCTACTTCTAGGCATTTATCCAAAGAACACAAAAATACTAATTTGAAAGGCTATCAGCAACCCTATATCCATAGCAACACTATTCACAGTAGCCATGGAGTCAACCTAAAGGCCTGTTGACAGATGACTGGATAAAGAAGTTATGCATAGATACTCAGTGGAATACTACTCTGCCATTAAAAATGAAAATGTGCCTTTTACAACACAATAGATGACACAGTTGAGATGATTATGCTAAGCGAAAGACAGTTACCAGATGGTTTCACTCATGTGAAATGTAAATAACCAAAACAAAAGAACTAGCAAAAAGGAAGAAGAAGAAGAAGAAGAAGAAGAAGAAGAAGAAGAAGAAGAAGAAGAAGAAGAAGAAGAAGAAGAAGAAGAAGAAGGAGGAGAAGGAGAAGGAGAAGGAGAAGAAGGAGAGGAAGAAGAAGAAGAAGAAGAAGAAGAAGAAGAAGAAGAAGAAGAAGAAGAAGAAGAAGAAGAAGAAGAAGAAGAAGAAGAAGAAGGAGAAGAAGAAGAAGAAAAACCAACTAAACTGACTCTTAAACCCATAGTAATAATTATGGTGGTGAGCAGAGGTAGCAGGGAAGGAGTTGGAACCAACAGATAGAAAGGTCTCTGTGGTGGCAGGGTACTGGGTTTTCTGAAACACACACACAGGACATGAAATTCTACTGCTGGGATTTTAGAATATTGTAAGCTAGTGTCAGAACAATTTTTTCAAAAGTTCCTGGTGGCTTCTGGTTGCTGTGTGCATTGTCACAGAAACCCTAGCCCATGGGGTGAAGGCTGGCTTCTTCCCACTACCACACTCCCAAGTCATTATCTTCTTCTATTTCTTTTTAAATAACTATTTTTAAAAAAATAATTAAACTGTTTATGGGATAGAGACAGAGAGAAGAGTAAAATAGAAAGGGAGGGAGGGAGGGAAGGAGGGAGGAAATGAGAGAGAGAGAGAGAGAGAGAGAGAGAGAGAGAGAGAGAGGTGCACAACACTGCTTCACCACTCATCAAGTTTTCCCCCAGCAGGTGAGGAAATGGTAGGATCTGGGAGTCCTTGAACTTGGGTCCTTGTGCATTGTAACATGTGCACTCAACTGAGTATGTTTTCTTTTTTCGTAAGGTTTATTTTTATAGGTGCCAGTAGCACACCTAGTAGAGAGTACATGTTACAATGTGCAAGGACCTAGGTTCAAGTCTTCAGTCCCCACCTGCAGGGGAAGCTTCATGAGCGGTCCAGATCTCTCTTTCTTTCTCTCTCCCTCTCTCTACCTCCCCTCTCAATTTCTCTGTTTCTACCTAAAATAGATAAATAAATACTTTTAATATTGATATTTGTTACCTATGTGAGAGAAGGGTCGAAATGGGACAGGGAGTGAGCACATCAGAGCATCCCTTGAGTACATGCAGAGCCAGGGTTTGAACTGGGTACCTCGGGCATTCAGCTGACACTCCACCGGTCGCCCAAGTCTTCTTGGAGTCAGTGGGAACCCATCAGAGTCCAGAGGGAGCTGGTGTTGAAGCAGACTGCTTCATAAAGATAAAGCTCTCTAATAAACTCGCAATTCAGTGATAATGGCTTTGACTTTTCACAGACACATAAGAGCCCCAGCGGAGGGCCAGACCTTTTCTGTCCAGTTTGTTTGAATTAGACTGGAAGGACCATCCCTACAGGTGGGACAGACGCTGGGTGGGTACCAAAAATGGCCACTCCTGCACCAAGTCAGTCATTAACTCTCCTCTAGAGAGGCCTCTCCCCTTGGGGAACCCTTGATCACAGAAGAGCCTTGGTGGCTGAAGATGGAGCCTCTGGGAAGAGCCTAAGGGAGCCTGAATGGAAAGGGCATCATCTGAGAACTTGCTGGTAATTGGTTCAGGAGCTGTGGTGGCAGAGTCTAATGAGAGCTTTCTGCTGATTGGTGGAGCTGCAAGGGACCTATCTTTCCACTCATTCTACCACTGCTGCCATTCGCATCACCATACAACATAGATGGAGCATATCAGGCATCCAGGAAATGTGCTAAGCCTTTTACAGCCCTCTGATGAGTCGAGTAGTCTTAGAGCTCCTTTAACGTTTCCTGCACTCAGGTGGGGAAACTCAGCCATGAGGATATTAAACAGCTTCCTGCAGCAAAGCTGATCTCCACACCTCGTGTCTCTGGCTATGGGCAGTACAGTGCTTTGTCTGTTGTTCTGCATGTAGCAGTGGTGGAAACAGACAAACGTCGTCTGGGTCTATATCTTTGATGGAATCGATAAGAAGTCAAGTCTGGAACAGGGACTCGAATGCCCTTGATTAACAGAGGACAGTTTTTTGTCAAAGGGGGTGTAGAAGCAGGCTGGGGGTAGGGCC
Source organism: Erinaceus europaeus (assembly GCF_950295315.1). NCBI lineage: Eukaryota > Metazoa > Chordata > Mammalia > Eulipotyphla > Erinaceidae > Erinaceus > Erinaceus europaeus. Next base: position 7,432,089 of record NC_080167.1, on the reverse strand, counting down.
TGAAAACTAGGGCTTCAGCAGATGCAATGGACTAATACTCTCCTCCAGATGCTGCTGGGTCATTGAGAATCCTCTGGGCATCCTGGAGTGGGAGTCATACCATAGGCTTGGGAATTGCAACAGAAGACCCATCCCATCTTGTGGCAAGGGGACGTGTCTTTGGTACTCCAATGTCAGCCAGTCCTGGGCTGTGGACTGTTTCCATGGTCAGCGGGGGATGGACAGGACTTTCTGGAAGGGGGCATCTGTGAGGCACACGAAACCAGCATTCACACCAACCTAGGATCTGACCCGACGGCATTCACTCCGGCTGTAGAACTGATGTTTGTAGAATAAGATTTGTGGCTTGTCATTTCTGTTCTCTGCAGATTTTAACAGCAGCTTCTGCCCTCTGTGTGTCATGGAATTTTCCTCCAAACTTGAGTCTCAGGAAGGGCTGTGAGTGTATGGAGTAGTGTGTGTGTGTGTGTGTGTGTGTGTGTGTGTGTGTGTGTGTGTGTGTGTGTGTGTGTGTGTGTAAAGTTTTAACTACGACACATTCTCAACAGCAGCTGGACTACTTCTAGCTGATGAAAGAGATGGGTAGGTGAGTCCAGGAGGACAAAGGAAAGATGAATTTCTCACTGAGCTCTTGAGAGAAAGAAGTACAGAGGGGGCCACTGCTACGTTCCCGAGCAGTCGCTCAGCTTGGCGGCCAAGTCAACATCTCAGTGCCAGAGATACTGGGACACTCACAGGGACTCCACCTGCCTTGCTCAGGGTTCAGAACCTGTTACTTTGTCCTCTGCTGGGAAAAGCAAACCTGAGTCAGCAGTGAGTCTTATCCCTGGGGATGGGGTAGGCGGGGGCTGGTATTTAAGGCACCAGAAGATACCTCCCTGTAGACCACTCCATCTTCAGCACAGTCCCAGGAGGAGCACACAGCCTGGGATTCCATCAGAAAGAAGAGGAAACCCAGCAAGGGACAGTTCAGGCAGGGTCCATCACCCTTCCCTGGAGCCAGCGACTCCTTGTCCTCCTGTGGTCTGTCTCACTTCCTCTGGGCTCAGGAAGGACCTCTTTCTTCATTCTACCTCTGCTACCATCATCATCAGCAGAGGTAGAATTTCCTGGATGCATTTATCAGGCATCCAGGAAATGTGCTAAGCCTTTCACAGTCTTCTGATGAGTCAGGTAATATTAAGAGCTTCGTTAACATTTCCCACACTCAGGTGGGGAAACTCAGGCTTGAGGATATTAAACAACCTCCGGCAGCAAAGCTGATATCCACACCATGTTTGTCTGGCTGTGGGCAGTACAGCGCTTTGCCTGTTGTTCTGCATGTAGCAGTGGTGGAGACAGACAAATGTCAGCTGGGTCAATATCTTTGATGGGATCTGCAAGAAATCAAGTATGAGGTTGAAAGTTGGGGACATACAGAAAGGGACCACTTTGGGAGGAGGGTGACTTTTCTTGGGTTACTCTCATCCCCAAACAGAGTTTCTTATGCACCTGTCTACACACACACACACACACACACACACACACACACACACATACACACACACACACACACCTCAGAATCTATAAGCAGAATCTGGACTATGAGCATCTTGAGGGACAGACCACTGTCGAGTCACCTTGAAATGACGCCACGCCTGATCAGAGGAAAAGGGAGGCTCAGAGGGCGAATGAAAGAATGAATAATGAATGAGCGAATAGAACAGATGAATAGCTGATGCATGAATGCATGGAGGGAGGCATAAATAATGAATGAATCACTGCACCTGAATGAATGAATGGAAGGTGTCAATACTTGTGAGTATTTATTTGCTAATAAACGTTTACTACGGTCACACTGGCTTCTGGAGTCCTGCAAGTTTCAGGTGCACTGAATTCATTAAGTCAAGATCTCTGACCACCACTCCAGAAAAGAGAACTTCCACAGAATGGGAGAAGATCTTTACACGCCACACATCAGACAAGAAGCTAATAACCAAAATATAAAAAAGAGTTCACCAAACTCAGCAACAAGAAAACAAATGACCCCATCCAAAAATGGGGAGGAGGACATGGACAGAATATTCACTATAGAAGAGATCCAAAAGGCCAAACAAACATATGAAAAAATGCTCCAAGTCTTTGGTTGTCAGAGAAATGCAAATAAAGACAACCATGAAATACCACTTCACTCCTATGAGAATGTCATACATCAGAAAAGGTAACAGCAGCAAATGCTGGAGAGGGTGTGGGGTGAAAGCAACCCTCCTGCACTGCTGGTGGGAATGTCAATTGGTCCAACCTCTGTGGAGAACAGTCTGGAGAACTCTCAGAAGGCTAGAAATGGATCTACCCTATGACCCTGCAATTCCCCTCCTGGGGATAGATCCTAAGGAACCCAACACACCCATCCAAAAAGATCTGTGTTTACCTATGTTCATAGCAGCACAATTTGTAATAGCCAAAACCTGGAAGCAACCCAAGTGTCCAACAACAAATGTTTGGTTGAGTAAGTTGATATATATACTGTTCAGCTCTTTAAAATGATGATTTCAACTTCTTCAACCCATCTTGAATGGAGTTTGAAAAAATTGTGTTAAGTTAGATAAGTCAGAAATAGAAAAATGAATATAAGATGATCTTACTCATAGGCAGAAGTTGAAAAACAAGATCAGAAGGGAAAACACTAAGCAGAACTTAGACTGGAGTTGGTGGACTGCACCAAAATCAAAGACTCTGAGTTGGGGGGGAAGGATTCAGGTCCTGGAACATAATGGCAGAAGAAGACCTAGTGGGGGTTGTATTGTTATGTGGAAATGTTATATGTGTACAGACTACTGTATTTTACTATTGACTGTAAACCATTAATCCCCAATAAAGAAAATTTTTAAAAAGCCAAGATCTCTGTGCTCTGCATGGTGATCCTCACTCAAAGTCTGGCTTCTTTCTTTCTCATGCTCTCTCCCTCTTTCTCTCTTTTTTAACCTAGAATACTGTGAACAGTAGTACTCTGGCTTTTGGTGTTGTAGGGATTGAACCTGGGGCCTCAAAACCTCAGGCTTGGGAGTCTGTTTGCTTAACCACTGTGCTACCTCCCCTGCCCTAAAGTCTAGTTTCTCTTCATCCCTGGATGTCTGTCCCCTTTACCTGATTTTTACCCATCTTTCCCCCCCGCCCGCCGCCTCCGTTAACTTCCAGTCTGTCCCTGCAGCTAAGAATGTATTTGTGAGCTTGTTCTGCAGGCTGAGACACTGTCTCATTGTCCTGCTGGTCTGATGGCATTAGGCTTACCCACCTGTGGTGTGACTCCTCACTTCAGCCAGCTGCTCCTACAGGTTACCCCTGGCCCTGAGGACCCAGACTCTGGGCTCTGTGGCCACCCCAGTGCTAGCAGCTCTCAGCTGCCTTTTCCCTGTGTGAGTGTCTTCTCTGAATTGCCATCTCGCCTCCCCCCCCCCACCTGCCAATTAGACACAAGCATCTAATTGGATTCTCAAAACCAACATGTCCCAGACCAAGCTCAATATGACCTTTCCAAAACCCCTTCTCTACCTGCGGCTTGGAAATTGGCAGCTTCATCCTTCCAGTTAGTTGCTCAGATAAAAGGAAAAAAAAAAAAAAAAAGAAGCCCTTGGAGTCACCTTGAACCCTCTTTCCCACTCCCTATCCAAACCCTGAGCACACTGTTGCCTCCATTCCCTGCCCAGAGTCTGATGTCTTCTGACAGTCCTCACCTCCCCCACCCCCCAGGCACCGCTCTCTCTGTGGGGGTTGCCTCAAGATTGCCCAGTGGCCCTCCAGACTCTGCACTCTGTCAGAGGGATCCTTTACAGCCTGGGTCAGGTTACATCTCTCACAGAAGCCTCCCATCACTTCCCTTCTCCTTCAGACAGCAAGCCAGGCCCTTGCAACACCCCTTTCAACTGCCAGTGACCTGGCCCCTCAAATCCTTTCTGATGACACCCTCTGCCTGCTCCCTCTTGCTCACTCAGTGATAGCTTCAATTCACCCGCATTGCCCCTGCATCAGGGCCTTTGCACTGGCTGTGCCTTTAAGCCTTAAGCCTTTCTCTCAGGCAAGTATGAGCCTCCCACTCTCATAACTCTCTCTCTCTCTCTCTCTCTCTCTTCCTTTCTCTCTCTCTCTCTCTTTCTTCCTTTCTCTCTCTCTCTCTCTCTCTCTCTCTCTCTCTCTCTCTTTCTTTCTTTTTATTGCCTCCAGTGGCTGGGGCTCAGCGCCGGCATTACAAATCTGCTGCTCCTGGCGACCATATTTACCATTGTGTTCTCTTTTTCCCATTTTCCCCCATCAGACAAGTAGAAATTGAGAGAGAAAAGGGAGATAGGGAAAGAGAAAGATAGACAGCTTCAGACCTGCTTCCCCACTTGTGAAGCTTTCCTGCTGCAGGTGGGGAGCTGGGGGCTCAAACCCTGATCTTTGTGTGGGTCCTTGCCCTATGTGTGCTTGGGCTGTGTGTGCCTAACCTGGTTTGTCACCGTTGAGGGAGAGGAGACACCTGTAGGGCACTGCCCAGAAAATGGGAGTGGTGATAGGTGTGGCTTGGAAAGGTGGAGGCAGAGCTAGGGTGTATAATGGGAGACCTGTGGGCTTCTCACTCTTTTCTGTTCAAATCATCATGTAAGTAATAACTAGGTTTCTCTCTCTCTCTTTCTCTCTCTCTCTTTGTCTTTCTCTCTCTCTCCCTCTCTCTCTCTCTTTCTCTCTCTCTCCCTCTCTCTTTCTTTCTCGTTCTAATATGTGAATGTTCTCAATTTTCCCAAATAAAATTTAAAATCTCTGAAAATTGGGGCCAGGCAATAGCACAGTGGATTAAGCACACATGGCGCGAAGGCAAGGACTGGCATTCCAGGAGCCCGGAACCAGATCCCGGTTCCAGCCCCTGGCTCCCTCCAACAAAGGAGTTGCTTCACAAGCAGTGTAGCAGGTCTGTAGGTATCTATCTTTCTCTCCCCCTCTTTGTCTTCCCTTCCACTCTCGATTTCTCTCTTTCCTATCAAACAACAGTAGTAACAACAACAGTAACAACAAGGGCAACAAAATAGCCACCAGGAGCAGTGGATTCATGGTGCAGGCACCGAACTACAGTGATAACCCTGGAGGCAAAAAAAAAAAAAAAAGCCTCCTGAAAATCATGCTCTCTCTTCAATTCTTTGTTGAGATAATGAATGACAAACTTCTCAAATGTTGGGAAAACAAATGTTGACCCCTTCCCCCACAAAAACACCACCCCACCACTTTCATTTATTTATTTGTTTATTTATTTTTATTATTGCCACAAAGATTATCACTAAGACTTGGTACACAAGGAATTCACTACTCCTGGTGGCCATTTTCTTCTCCCCTGCCCCTTATTTTATTTTGATAGGACAAAAAAAAAAATGCGAGGGGAAGGGAGAGAGAAAGCCTTGCACCACTGCTTTTCTGCTCATGAAGCTTCCCCCCTGCAACTGGGGACTAGGGGTTTGAACACAGGTCAATGTGCACTGCCATGTGTGCAGCCAGCTGGGTGCACCACAGCCCAACCCCCTTCATCACTTTCAAGTCTCACTCTGGTATCACCTTCTCCATGAAGCCATCTCTGATCATCTTATTTAAAATTACAACCCTGTGGGAGACATCCACAGCAACACAATAGTAGCAGATGATCTAAACACACTACTCAGAGCAAGAGACAGATCATTGGGGGGAAAAAATCAACAGGAGAAGGGGACTTAAATAAAGTCACAGGTGAGATGAACTTAACAGATATATTCAGAGCCTTTCATCCTCGCAGAAAAGAATATACATTCCTTTCAAGTGCGCTTGGAACGTTCTCAAGGATCCACCATGTGTTGGGGTACAAAGACACCCTGAATAAATTTGTGAATATTTAAATCATAAAAAGGATCTTTTCTGACCATATGCCTCTTAGGAAACTCTCCACTGCCACCTGCCTGCACTCCTCAGCCTGGACTAGATTCTCTCTCTCTCTCTCTCTCTCTCTCTCTCTCTCTCTCTCTCTCTCTCTCAGGATCCATGGCCCTCTGAGCATCTCTCTATCTGAGAATCTGCTACAGTATGTCGCGAGTCTCACCTGAGCATCTCTCCTTCTGGGCTGAGACCTCTATGAGGACAGAGACCAGTCTTGCTTCTCACTCAGTTGACACCTCCCATTCATGTCCACCAGGGTTGGTCTCTGGGGTCCTCAGCCTTCCCCCAAGTGCCTGAGTCTTCCCCAACCACCAAAGCAAAGCTCAGAGTCACAGCTTCTGCAGACAAGGACCAATGAGGCTTAATGAACTGGGTTCACCTTGAAAAGGAGGCAGTGCAAAGACTTCAAGCAAGGACATCCATAGCTCCCAGACAGAAGTATTAGGTAGATCCATCTTGCGGATGGTCTGGGTCAGCTTCATGGTGAGCCTTTGGGCTTTCTGTTTGACTCCTGAGCTCAGGATCTGGGCCTTTGTTCTCCATGGAAATGGGCAGATTGTGTGTGTGCAGAGCCCTGGATGCAAGTGTGGGAGAAAAGCCTTGGAGGGGAAGCAGGCTTCTAGGCTCTCCATCTGTGTGATGGGCTAAGCCCACTCCCCTGGATACCTCATCAAGGGCTGTGGGCGTAGGTTAGAAGGGGAATTCACTAGGTCAACAAGTGCTTGTCACAGAGAGCAATAAGGAGGCTTGAAGCCAAGGTGTCAGGGGTATCCTGAGCCTAATGGCCCAGTACCACTATCTGTTTGTCAATGGTAAGATCCAGGCCAAACCTTGAGACCCAGGCCCTTCTCCAAGTGTAGATGGCAAGGCCCCAACTGACGGGGAAATGGCCAGGGCTCAACATTGGGCACCTGTTACTGCCGGACCTCTGCCAAGTATGTTTCCCAGACCTCTCTCCTCTAGTCTCAGCTGATTCTTCTGAGCACGAAGTGTAGTCTGACTGTTGTCACATGTATACTCCAGCTCTCAGTGTCTGTCTCCTCCTGCATGAGGATGGATCTCAGGGGGTTTCTTTGGAAAGCTGGACAGGAGGATGCAGGACAAGTGTTTTATAAGGCATGTAGCCTATTAATCCATGCCACCTGTGGCTGTGGTCCAGTGCATGGGAAGGACACAGGACTAGGGGTGGGGGGCTTGGCATCAAAAGGCCACAGTTCTAGCCATGGTGCTGACATGACCATGTGACCTTGGAGCCTCAGTCTCCCCACTCTGCACAGAGCTGGGCTGGCATGGAGGCCCCTTTCTGCTCCCTCTCCAACTCTGTTTATCTCTCATTCCCCCCCAAAAAAAATGAAGTTTAACTCAGTCCAGTGCTTAGGGCCCTGGAGCTGTACCCAGCCTCAGGGACTGGGGGTGCATGAGCATTTTTCTGGGAATGAGGTGCTTTGATGGGGGGATCGGAGAAGCTGCCAGGGAGCCAGGCATCTTGGAGAGTTTTGCAGAAAGTTCAGGCCCCACACTTATCAGAGGCTGGAATCTGCTGGTTGCCATGGCTACCAAGAGCAGCATCTAAGCTCCAGGTTGCTGATTTGCAGGAAGGAACGGGAGGCCTGGAGGAATTCAGCACTGGGCCCCCTCCCTCAGTGAAATGGAATTGCAGCCCTTGACTTCCCTCTCTCAGCTGTCTCCTGGAGATCTTTCCTTCTTTTCAGTGTATTTTTATGATGCGGCATCATAAGGCTGGGTGGTGGGAAATGAGGCAAAGATGGAACACAGACCTTTCCCTGAAGCCCAGAGGGGACACACACCTGAGAAGGGAAAAGAAGGAAGGCAGATGGGACTTGGAGGAGAGGAGCTGTCCTGTGGGAGTTCTGAGTGTCCTGAAGTTTCATGGGGTGTCATACTGGTCCTTCTTTCTGGGCCTCTGCTTCCCTCTTTGTAAGGATATCTTACATGTGAGCTGTACTTTCCACCTGAGATTGATCATCAGAATTCCTTTGTCCATCCATCCATCCATCCATCCACCCATCCATCCATCCATCTATCCATCCATGTACCTATCACCCATCTGTTGATCCATCATTCATGTATCCTTCCACTCATGCATCTGTAGATCCATCCATCCATCTGCCCATCCACCCATCCCTTGTGCTGAACAAAAAAGTCATACTCCCAGAGGGTCAGGCAGGCTTTCAGTGGTGGTGGTGGGGGAGGAACTAATCTTCACTTTCTCTTACTTTCTCTCTAAAAGGGAAAAATAAAATAAAATAAACATCAGCAAGGACCTACACAAGCATCCTGGTTTGAGCTCCTGGCTCTCCACCTGCAGGGGTGTCACTTTACAAGTGGTGAAGCAGGTCTGCAGGTGTCTTCTTTCTCTCTCCCTCTCTATCTTCCCCTCCCCTCTCAATGTCTCTCTGTCCTATTCAATAAAAATGGAGGGAGACAAAAAGAAAAAGAAAAAAAAATGCCACAAGGAACAGTAGATTCATAGCGCAGGCACCAAGCTCCAATGATAACCTAGGAGGGGAAAAAAAATCAGCCCCAAAAAGCCACTCATCAATGATGTCACACATGCATGAGACCCTGGACCCACCCTCTGTGCCATAAGACAGATCAACAAAATCATCCCTTTGCCTCTACTGCTGCCACATGAACCTAAACTCAAACCATTTCAGTGGTCTCTGCCCTTCCCTCCTTTCCACTCAGCATCTTTAGCCAAGGGGCTGCTACTTCTAGAGTGTAAGCCACGTCATTTCCCTCCTCTGTCCAGATGTCTCCTGCACAGACCAGAAAGGTCTTCCCATAACCCACAAAGTCCAGATCTGTGATCTCCGCTCTCATCACTTTAGTCCTTATTTTTCTCTGTCCTTGTATCTGCTTGTATCTGCCAAGTTTTTCCTTCTGCCTGGACCACAGATACCTGTAGAGAAGTTATATCATGCTGGGCAACATGTGCCCCTGAATTTGTGTGACTTAAAAGAGCAGTCAACATCCCCAGTTGCTATGAACTGGAATTCAGTTGGACTACTCCAGCTCACCATCTCTTGTGAGATTGCAGTCAGATGTGGAACAGGGCTGCAATCTCATATCTGAAGGCGTCACTGGGGCAGGACCATCCATGTCCAAGGTGGCTCATTTGCCTGGCTGGTTGGTGCCAGCTTTTCTCAGAAAGTCTCAGTTCTGCTCCATAAGGACCTTTCCACGGGGCTGCTTGAGTATCTTCACAACATGGTGGCCAACTTGAGTGCTCTACCCAAGAAAGCAAGGCAGAGCTGCTTCTGCAACCTTGTCTAAAATGGTCACACATCTGCCTACTGAAAAAAAAAAAACAAAAGAACAGAACCACTTAGCCCATTCAAACGGAAGGAAGTTCAACTTCATCTTTCTTCCTTTCATTCTTCCTTCCTTTCTTTCTTTCTTTTTTCTTTTTTTTGCCTCCAGAGTTATCGATGGGGCTCAGTGCCTGCACTATGAATCCACTGCTCCTGGAGGCCATTCCCCCCCACCCCATTTAGTTGCCCTTGTTGTTGTCATTGATGTTGTTGGATAGGACAGAGAGAAATCGAGAGAAGAGGGGAGACAGAGAGGGGGAGAGAAAGACAGACACCTGCAGACCTGCCTCACCACCTGTGAAGCGATTCCCTTGCAGGTGGGGAGCCGGAGGCTCGAACAGGGATCCTTAAACCATGTGCCCTTAAACCATGTGCCCTTAACCTGCGGCACTACCGCCCGACCCCCCCCAACTTCATCTTTCAATGGCAGAAGTGTCATTTTTTTAATATTTAATTTAATTTATTTTAACGAGAGAGACAGAGACCAGAGCACTGCTCAGCTCTGGCTTATGGTGGTGCTGGAGATAGAACCTGAGACCTCAGAGCCTCGTGAGGAGCTTTTGAGTGTTTTGTATAACTATTATGCTATCATCCAGCCTCAAAATATTTCTCTTTTTAAAGCTACAACAATACTTTGATATATTGTCTTCTTAAATATTTATTTACCTATTCCATTGCTTTTTTTTAACCAGAGCACTGCTTAACCCTGATTTATGGTAGTGCTGGGGATTGAAACTGGGACCTTTATGCCTCAGGAAAGAAAGTCTTTTTGCATAACCACTATGTTATCTCCCCAGCCCTATGTCAAAGAATTTTTAAACCAATCACAAGGTTAGCCCTTCAACTCTCCACTCCACTATGATTCCTTCAAAAAGATCCTCATGATTACTCTATATAATATAATGACCACAGCCCCTCCCTTCCATCTCCTGCCCCCCATACCAGTCTATTATTTCCTTCCCTTATTATATGACTATTTGCTTATATACATATTGCCTGCTTCCACACCTAGAGTGTTATCTCTGTGATCACAGGGGACATCTCTATCTTGATCACTGTGTCCCCACACCAGCAACTGGCCTGGACATATCTCAGTCAGTCGGGCAAACAGAGCTAATTCATGTAGGTCAGCCAAAACCAGATTAAGAATGGGAAGAGGCAGGTCTTCCTGGAAGCTGGGAAGAAGCTGCAGGCTTTGAGTTGTCTTAGAAGATCCAGGATTGTTAAGCGCAAGTGGTGCAAAGCACAAGGACTGGCTTGAGGGTCTCTGTTTGAGCCCCCCGGCTCCCCACCTGCAGGGGAGTCGCTTCACAGGCAGTGAGGCAGGTCTACAGGTGTCTGTCTTTCTCTCCTCCTCTCTGTCTTCCCCTCCTCCCTCCATTTCTCTCTGTCCTATCCAACAACAACAACAGCAGCAATGGAAACAATAATAATAACTACAACAACGATAAACCAGGGCAACAAAAGGGGGGGGGAAATAGCCTCCAGGAGCAGTGGGTTCGTGGTGCAGGCATCAAGCCCCAGCAATAACCCTGGAGGCAAAAAAAAAAAATCCAGATTTTCTAACAAGGATAGATTGGGGGGGGGTGGTAATGAAAGGCATAGAAACAGAACCTCCCTGATAAGAGAAGAGGTGTGAGGAGTGGTGAACAGGTTGGAGTTCAAAGAAAAAAGGAAGTTCCAGGAGCATGGAATTAGCCCTGTGGAGGGCTGGGCAGCCTTGTCTAGAATCTCTGTTACTGCAGGACCACAGCCTCCCTCAGCTCTGCTTCCAAAGATGTGTGATAAGTGGCTGGCAAAGATGGGTGTGTTATGTTGTCTTCCTTCTCTATTGACTGGGGCTCCGTCTGCTCTCCCAGCAGACCCAGAAAGCAGGGGACTTAGCTGCCTTCATCCAGAGTCATCAAACCAATCTTGATGCAGAGGCCACAGGGGCCCAGGGATGAGAAATACCAGTGCCTTTGATCTCACCTCACCTGAGACCTGCGGACTGCGCTGGGGAGTGGCGAGGGCTCCTTATGGGGTGGTGCCAAGCCCACCGGTGGCTCTCAAACCCCTGACTTGCACAGGGAAGGGCCTGGGAGACTAGAGTGACAGTCTCTACAAAGGCTGAGATGCCGGGCAGCCTCCTTGGACCTGGGACTCAGAAGGAGGTGGGACTCATGTAAAGTCTGATGAGTTTCACGTTTCAGGTGATGTTGCCTCCAGTCACCCCCTCCACAATGACAAGAGGGAGAGGGAACTGCCCCACACATCTTATAACCTTGAACCAGAAGTGGCATGTCCTTTCCCTTCAGCAGTCCCTAGTCCAAGAGAGTCTCACAGCTCCACAGAGAAGCTGGGAGACAACGGGATGCCAGTGACCTCTGAGGGATATGGTGAGTTGGTGCTCCGTTCTAACATTTTCTCCCTGGATTTCTTCCCCCTGCAGGACAGAACCTCAGAGCAGCCTCATGGCTCCAGCTCAGGATGGAGCCTTGGAAAAACTGAGTCAGCCTCTGGCCAGCGAGGCCTCGAGCACCCACAGCTGGGAGAGAGACAAGGCCTGCCGGGAACTCAGTCCCACCAGAGCACGGAGGTGAGACACCGCCCCATGCCTCCCCTCCACCCTGCGGGCAGGTGTCAGGTGGGAGAAACCCAAGTGAAGCTTGTCTGATTGACCACTTTGGCCCTCTCCTTAAAATATATAGTTAAATACTTTTGTACTTAACTTGTAAGTTGGTTGGTTTTGTGAAGGTGAGACCAGAGCACTGCTCAGTTTGACCCCTGGTGGTGCCAGGAATTGAACCTGGGGCTTGTTCCCTCTCCCTTCTGCAGCCTCCTCTTTCAGGTGCTCCAATCCAATCAAAATTCAGTGATGCCCTTTCAGGAGAGGACTAGAAAGCAAAGGTTTAAAGTCTGTGTGTCAGAGGGCTCTGTCGTAACAGCCATCGGTAGTCTATAAACAAATGACCACAACTGTGTGTCAATAAAACTTTATTTGTAATAGTAGTAAGTGGACCAGATTTGGCTGTTTTGTTTTTGATTTTGCTTCCACTTTATAACCTGCCTTTATTTTTTCATCCTTATTGGTTAGAGAAAGAGAATTTAAGAAGGGAAGGGGAGATAAAGAGAGGGAAAGAGACAGAGAGACACCTGCAGCCCTGCTTCACCACTCAAGAAGCTTTACCCCTGCAGGTGAGGATCAGGGACTTGAACCCAGATCCCTGTGCACTGTAACATGTGCACTTAAGCAGGTGTGCCATAGCCCGGTCCCCTAACCTGCCTGTAATGACAGGGACAGTTCCACTTCATTGTCATGGTTCTATAGGTCACCCACTGAATCTCAAAGCATGACTTTAATCACAGCTTGTCTCGAGTTCCATTTTTGTGGGTACATGTTAATTCATCCAAGTATTTCCTTCCTGAACACCGGCCATGTGCCAAGCATGAGGCTGACATCTGAGACTTGGAAAAATAAAAAATAAAAAAAACAGTAGCCAGCAGAAGGCAGAGAGAAGCTCTGAACTCTGGTCTTTACACTATATAGTATATATACTACTCAGGCTCAGGGGTGGGAGGGGTGTCCTTTTTTCTTTTTTTTTTTTTATTTATTTATTGGATAGAGACAGAGAGAAATCAAGAGAGAAGGGGGAGGAAAAGGGAGAGTGAAAGAGAGACACTCCCAGCACTACTTCACAGCTTATGAAGCCTCCCCTCTGCAGGTGAGGACTGGGGGATTGAACCAAGGTCCTTGTACACTATAATGTGTGTTCTTAACTAGGTACACCATCCCCTGGCCCACATCTACTTTCTTTCTTTCCTTCTTTCTTTCTTTTTTTTCTTTCTTTCTTCCTTCCTTCCTTCCTGCCTGCCTGCCTTTCTTTCTTCCTTTCTTTCTTGTTTTAATTTAGTGCCATACATAAAGACAGCTTGGCCCATCCTTGGCCCCTGGAGGAGTGATTCTGTTTGCCACAAAGCCTTTAGAATAGGCAGTTTTAGAAGTGGGTTGAAAGCACTATTCCTGCTCTTCCAGTGAATCCAGTGTTCTCTCGCCGCCTGGGTGTTGGATGAGACATTCCACTCCCAACAGCAGCAGGTGGAAGAGGAATCTCATACCCTTGTCAACAGAACTCTCTAGACATAGCCCCTGCCTCCTGGGTGGAGTCAGAGGGTGCCAACTCATTTTATAAGTGGAGAAATTGAGATAGTTGGTGGCAGGACTGGGATTATTCTAAGGGCCTTTGATTTCATCTCAGTTCTCTTCTTGTACCCTGGAATTTTTGGCTTACTGAAGTAGAGGTTCAAAGTCACATGCGGCGGGGGGGGGGGATGTGCACCTGGTTAAGTGCACACATTACAGTGCACAAGGACCTGGGTTTAAGCTCCCAGTCGCCACTTGCAGGGGGGACGTTTCACAAATGGTGAAGCAGGTCTGCCGGCCCCTCTCTCTCTTCTCTCTTTATCTATCTATCTATCTATCTATCTATCTATCTATCAATCTTCATCTCCCTTCTAAATTTCTCTCTGTCGTATCAAATAAAGTCAAATAAAATAAAATAAATCACCAAAAAAATAAAAAAGGCACATTGGGCACCCATTGGAGAATGAGAAGGCAGCTCTGATCTCTGCATCCAGTGAATGCCAGCACTCTCAGAATAGTTTCCAAACTTGGAACCATTTCTGAGACTTCCTAGACATCTGAAGCTAATGAACAGGCATCTCTGGTTAAGATCCTGAACTCGGAAGAAGTCATCGGGGAAGTCAGAGCAGCTTTCAGGCATGAAGCCTAGACTCCACCAGACTGCTCTTGAGGCTAAGGCTGTTGTGAAGCTGTGATTTCAGTGCAGGAAAAACTGTTAAGTCCTGTCATCTTGGAGGTGGGCATGGTCAACATTAGGTCCAGAGGATTATCTCTAGGAAACAGGAAAAGTGCTTCCTTAAGAAAATGAGGGATGGAAAGAGAGATGGGGAGAAACGGAAGGAAGGAAATTTCCTTACCTGAAAAGCTTTTTTCTCTCAGTCAGTGAGGGGCTAGTGAGTTGTCGTGCTGTAGAGAGTGGTGGTGTTTATTTGTTTTGGATAGAGACAGAGAAATGTTGAAAAGGGAGAGAGAGGGAAGGCCACCTACAGCACTACTTCACCACTTGTGAAGATTCCCACAGGCAGCTGGGTTCCAGGGGGCTTGAACTCGGGCTTTTTTGCACTGTTATATGTGCACTCAACCAGGTCTGCCACCACCTGGCCCCTGTGCTGTAGAGGTTTTCATTCAGGGGGCCTGGCAGTGGTGCACTCTGTTAAGCTCACATAGTACTAAGTGCAAAGACCAGCTCAAGGATTCGGGTTTGAGCCCCAATGCTTTCTTGCAGGAGAGATACTTCCCCAACAATGAAGCAGGTCATCAGGTGTCTGACTTTCTCTTTCTCTCTCTATCTCCCCCTCCTCTCTCAGTTTTGTTCTGTCCTACCCAATAAAATGGGGGAGAAATGGCCACTGGGAGCAGTGCATTCATAGTGCCAGCACTGAACCCCAGGGATAATCCTGGAGGGATAGAGAAAGAGGAAGAGAGAGAGAGGGAGAGAGAGAGAGAGAGAGAGAGAGGTTTCCATTCAAACCTGAACACTACCATTTGCTGAGTGACTCTGTCAAGTCCATCTGCCATCCTGGGGTCTCGATTTTTCCAACCGTAAAATGAAACTATTGGAGAGCTACTTCTCAAGGTCAAACCAGATGAGGGTGAAATCAGATGAGGTCTGTACAGATCCTGACAGCAGAGCTAGAATATGGCAGGCACTGAAAACATTACCTGGAGTCTGGAGGAGCCAGAAGAGAAGGTTCCAGGCATGGAAAAATGATAGAGAAAGAAAATAATTAAAAGATACAATGTTGGGAATCAGTTGTGAGTGTCTGTATTTCTCCCTCCCTGTGACCCACCAGCTTACTTGATAAAAGCCAAGGTGAGAAGGGGTCGGTGGTAGTGCAGTGGGTAAGCACACATAGCACGAAGCACAAGGACCGGTATAAAGATCCCGGTTCAAGCCCCCGTCCCCACCTGTAGTACAGTCGCTTCACAGGCGGTGAAGCAGGTCTGCAGGTGTCTATCTTTATCTCCCCTCTCTATCTTCCCCTCCTCTCTCCATTTCTCTCTGTCCTATCTAACAACAATAACAACAGACAATAAAAGTAATCAAGACAACATTACAGGAACAAGGGCAACAAAAGGGGAAAAAATGGCCTCCAGGAGCAGAGGATTCATGGTGCAGGCACAAGCCCCAGCAATAACCCTGGAGGCAAAAAAAAAAAAAAAAAAGCCACGGTGATGCAGGCAGGAATCCTGAATGCACACTCATTATCACAACAGAAGCTCCGTTTGCTATAAACTTGCTCTGTGCCAGCCCAGGATGCATGATGCGTATATGTGCAGACCCTTGTTCTTGCCACAAACTTAAGACCCAGATACTGTGTTTCGGTTCTACCTTAGAGGTGAGGGAAGTGATACTCAGAGAGGCTGGGAGCTAGGCAGTAACAGTACTAGAACAGGGATTTCAATCCTTTCCTGCTGTCTCCTTTCCTCTGTGTCTTTGCTGGTTCTGAACCACTGTCTCCATCATCACTGCACAGAAATGAATGAGCTGGAGGAGCTGCAGTTCTGCACATGGAGCTTAAGGACAGAGAAACAGATCACCCCACTGTAGTCTTCCACTGTAGTCCAGTGCAGGAGTCTTCTTGGTGTCTGCACCATTTTGAGTCTGGACACTGTGGTTCTCAAACCTTATTCTCCTGAATGACAATAGCTTCTGAAATAACTGACATCCTTCCTTGTTTCCTGAGAGATACTCTTCAAAGGTTTTCTTTCTTTTCTTTCTTTCTTATCCCTCTCTTCCTTAAGTGTTTCTCCCTTAAAATTTTCTCTCAAATTCTTGGCAGCTCTTACAGGGGAAAGTGTTTACATGAATCACAATGATTTTGCAAGAGGCTCAATTACTTCACCCATTCATCCCTCAGACTGGCCACTGGGCAAATATTCATTAGGCTCTTTCACTCTGAATCTCAAGCACTCAGAGAGGGTGTTTGGAAGTGGCCCACCTCATTAAGGCAAGCAGAGTGCTTGCTTCCCTCAGCGCTGTGCTTTGTGCCTTAGTTCATGCCACTGCCGTGAAGCCGCTAGACCCTTCATTCCCTTAGTATATATTTTTAACCCGATAAAAGTGACTCTCGAAAATGTTCTGGCTGCATCTCTGTGACTCTTGTTGACGGGAGTGGCAGGGACATGATCAAGTCTTGAGCATGTTTCTTCTCATCAAACTGATGCCTGTTCTGAGAATGGAATGAAAGATGGTGGTGTGTTATGATGCTCTAGAAAGAGCTGAGAAACTTCTGCCGGGTCAGCCACACAGACCAGTCTGAGAAGGCACCTGTGTGAGGAAAGCCTCTCGATGTAGAAGCCAGATGTCCCTTGACTCAGAAGCCAACTCAAATACATCCTCTCTTGCGAGGTCTCGGATAAACAAATCCTAGTTTCCCAGCCTCCAGTCCCTAACCCAGAAAGCTGGACAGTCAGAATCACGCCACCTGCAAGGTGTTTTTGCAAGTACCGAGGGAGATTTTTAAAACTTGGCAAATACGAATCAAATCAGTGGCGTCTGTGTTAATACTAATCACGGCAACAATGTTCATATTCATATGCTCTTTTCCCAGTGAGTCGCCATGTTTCAGTTCCTAAGAAGTTTTACATCTCAATCCACCTCCTTTTGTCATGGAATAGTGTGTGTGTGTGTGTGTGTGTGTGTGTGTGTGTGTGTGTGTGTGTGTGTGTGTGTGTGTGTGTGTGGTTTTCTTTCTCCTATATTCTTTCTCCTTTCTTTCTCTCTCTCCCTTCCTTCCTTTGTTCCTTTCTTGCTTTCTCTCTTCTTTTCCTTATTCCTTTATTTCCTCCCTCCTTTCCTTTATCTCTTTCTTTCTTTCCTTCTTTCTTTCCTTCTCTCTCTCTCTCTCTCTTTCTTTCTTTCTTTCTTTCTTTTCTTCTTCTCTCTACCCCTGGAGCCTGGCCCAATTATAAAAAGAGATGATTGGGCTTCACTTAACTATAGCCGGAGCATTTGCATTTAATTGGACGGAAAATAATTATTCCTGAAGAGTGGAGGTTTTTGAGGCTCTGCGAGCTGGTATAAGATACGGATCTCATTACGTCAGACCTCGGCAAATATACCTTTAATAATCAGCTGCTCCTAAACACACCTCCCGCTTCCTGTTGAAATGCCAGCAGGAACTACTGATGCTGATGGTGTTTGGGGGGAGGGAGGGGGCTGAACTGCCAATTAATTATTTAAAAAGTGATTTACTTACCAAAGTGAACCATTTGCAAATTCAATAATAAATCTATTAAGGAGCAGTTAACCTCTATAACTCTGTTTTAAATGATCAACTGGTGTTGGGGCGACGTACAGTGTCTGTCTCATTAGGCCTGTATTAGCTCCTTATTTGAGGCACTTAATCTGAAGTGTGACCGAATCAGCCATGAGGTGGTAATTAGCTCTTTGCCTTGGGTCCTTCCTCCTCCCAGGAACTGGGTCATTCTCGGGCTGGGAACCCCAAATCTTCTAATGCTGGGCTCTGGCTTCCCACAGTGCCTCTCGTGACAGAGACCCGACCCCACCACCTTCCTCCAGGGGGAAGAAAAAAAAGAAGAAATCCACCCGGAAGAAAAGAAGGCGGTGAGAAACCCTGGGGTTGAGGGGGGTGGGCTGGGAATCTTGAAGATAAGGAAGGGCCAGGGGCCAGGCAGTGGCACACCTGGTTGAACACACACATTACAGTGTGCAAGGGCCCAGGTTCAAGCTCCTGGTCCCCCTCCCCTGCAGGGGGAAAGCTTCATGCTCATGAGTGGTGAAGCAGGGCTGCAGGTGTCTCTCTGTCTCTCTCCCTCTCTATCTACCCTTATCCTCCCAATTTCTCTGTCTCTATCCAAAAATTAAATAAAACTAATTTTAAAATAATAAAAAGTAAGAAAGGGACAAAAGAAAAGTGGCCTGGAGTCCAAATCCTTCTCGCTTTCCTAAAGAGGCTGTGTGATCTTGGGCAAGTCCCTTTGCCTCTCTGTGCTGATTCCACTGCGACCCAGTGGTGCTAATAGCTATTTCTGATGGGGACCTGGGGTGGTGGTGTGAGGCTTAGATAAAAAAGACAGATGTGGGGCGGAAGGTAGATAGCATAATGGTTATGTAAAGAGACTCTTGTGCCTGAAGCTCCAAAGTCCCAGATTCAATCCCCCGCACCACCATAAGCCAGAGCTGAGCAGTGCTCTGGTAAAAAGGAAATAAGGAGGAGGAGGAGGAAGAGGAGGAGGAGGAGGAGGAGGAGAGGAGAAGGAGGAGAAGGAGGAGAAAAAGGAGGAGGAGGAGGAGGAGGAGGAGGAGAAGGAGAAGGAGAAGGAGAAGAAGAAGAAGAAGAAGAGGAGGAGGAGGAGGAGGAGGAGGAGGAGGAGGAGGAGGAGGAAGAAGAAGAAGAAGAAGAAGAAGAAGAAGAAGAAGAAGAAGAAGAAGAAGAAGAAGAAGAAGAAGAAGAAGAGACAAAGAAAAGATAGATATGGAATCAGCTGTCACAGTAGACAGCTGGAAGCATGGGAAGCATGGCTATAGGGCATTGTTGAGAACATTCGGGGTGTGGAGAGCACTGCTAAGCTTTGGAATCTCCCCTTCTTACCCGTAGCCGTGATCTACCAGACAAGCATTTTTATTATCACTGTTTTCTTCTCTTCCTGGGGAGACTGAGAGAGGGGAGGTGTGTATGTGCAAAGAGCCACGTGCATTCAAAGCACCACCGCTGAGCTGTGTCCTCGGTCCAGACCTCCTGTTCTTTCATTTCTTTGAGGGAGAGAGAAAACAGAGAGAAGGGAAAGACATCATGGCACTGCTTCAACATTCATGGAGCTCCCACCCACCCTCACTCCATGCCATCCATGGTCTTGCCACATGGTACTAGGACTTGAACCCAGGACCTCACACACAGCAAAGTGTATGCTCTACACAGTGGCGTGTGTCCTGACACCTTTGTTTCCTATTTTCTTTTCTTTTTAAAAAATTTTTTATATTTATTTATTTTCCCTTTAGTTGCCATTGTTGTTTAACATTGTTGTGGTTATTATTGTTGTTGTTATTGATGTTGCTGTTGTTGGATAGGACAGAGAGAAATGGAAAGAGGAGGGGAAGACAGAGAGGGGGAGAGAAAGACAGACACCTGCGTCACTGCCTGTGAAGCGACTCCCCTGCAGGTGGGGAGCCAGATCCTTAAGCCAGTCCTTGCACTTTGCGCCACGCGCGCTTAACCCATTGCACCACCGCCTGACTCTCCTTTCCTATTTTCTTAATGCCTTCTGGGCTTGTTGAGAGATAGTTGACATACAACTTTATTGCTTTAAGGTCTGCAACACAATGAGTTGATATTTGCATTTATTTGCAAAAGGATCCCTACAAGAAACCTGGCTGACAACCATCACTTCACAGTTACAGCCCTTGTTACCTTGTGGTGAGAACTCTTAAGATCTGTTCCCTGAGCAGTAGCTACACAGTATCTATAACTTGAATTGCCATAACTCCTCAGGACTTAGTTCTAACTGTTATCCCCATTCTAAAGGCTGGAAAAGACAGTCTCGGTGATCAGGGGACAGAGCTCCAGTTCCTCAGCTGGTCACACAGCACCTACCAGGCACAATAAGTGGCAAAAATACTGGACTTCCCCCCCCCCCAAAATTATTGACTTGCTGGTGTCCTGTGAATTTCTGCTATCTGTAAGCCCTTTTAATGTCTTTCATTTTGCATTTTGAACTATTTCCAGATTTTGTTCTAGATTTTCACTCTCTAGACTAAAAGCATGCCCCAGAGGGGGTTCAGTTAAAGATCCAGAGGCCCAAGTTCCAAAACTCCAAACTTCAGAGGCAGTATTTGACAGAGCCTGCAGGGGTCAGCAGAGAGCTCCAGGCTGCAGGGGATCTCATCTTGTAAACATTCCTCTAGCATATTTGAAAGAGGACAGGACAGATCCAAGGAGGACCCAGAGGGGAATGTGAATAAAGACTCAAGGGGGTGTGGTGGGGGGTGGTGCACCGAGTTAAGGGGACATATCACCATGCCCAAGGAACTGGGTTTGAGTGGTGAAGCAGGTCTGCAGGTATCTATCTTTCTCTATCTCCCCTCCCCTATCATTTTTCTCTCTGTTCTATCAAATAAAATAGTAAAGAAGAAACAATGTCTGCAGGAAGTGGTGGATTCATAGCAATTAAAAAAAAGTTAAGAGGGGCCGGGTGATGGCGCACCTGGTTGAGTGCACATGTTACAGTACACAAGGTTCAATCCCCCAGTCCCCACCTGCAAGGCGAAAGCTTCACAAGTGGCAAAGCAGTGATGCAGGTGTCTATCTCTCTCCCTCTCCCTCTCTTTCCCCCCCCTTCCTCTCAATTTCTGGCTGTCTCTATTCAATAAATAAAATTTTTAAAAGATAATAAAAATTAAAAAATAAATTTTTAAAAAGGAAGTTGTGATATACTTTTTTAAAAAAAGTTAAGATGAGCAACTACCTGGCCCATGTATACCAGTGTTTTGTTTTATTTGTTACTCTTTTTTATTATTTAATTATGAGAGACAAGTCCGTTGGATAAGAGGACTACAATTCCCACCACCAGAGTTCTCCATTGGAAGCTTCCCTATTCTTTATCTCTCTGGGAGTATGGAACCAGGATCATTATGGGGTGCAGGAGGTGGGAGTCCTGGCTTCTGTAATTGCTTCTTCATTGGACATGGGTGTTGACAGGTCGATCCATACCCCCAGCCTGTTTCTGTCTTTCCCTAGTGGGACAAAGCTCTGGGGAAGTGGGGTTCCAGGACACATTGGTGAACTCGTCTGCCCAGGGAAGTCAGGTTGGCATTGTGTATCATCTGCAGCTTGGTGGCTGAAAAAGCATTAAGATCTAAAGCAGAACAAATTGTTTACTAATCAGGAAACAAAAGGTAAGAACAGAGCAGATGAGGTTTGGGTTGGCCAGGTAGTTGCTCACCAGACAGAGTGTAGACTTCACCATGCGCAAAGATCCAGGCTCAAGCCCCTGTCCACAACCACAGGGAGATGCTTCATGAGCAGTGAAGCCCTCTGCTGGTATTTCTCCTGCTCACTGTCTCTCTCTCTCTCTCCTCCGTTTCTGTCACTAAGTCCCAACAATAATCCTGGTGGGGAAAAAAATAAACTGGTATATGTCACAACATGAATAAACCTTGAAAACCTTATATCATTTGAGATCTTGTTTATATGCCTAGAGTAGAAAAATTCATAGAGACTTGATTAGGGGGCCGGATGGTGGCACACCTGACTGAGTGCACAAGGACCTGAGTTCAAGCCCCTGGTCCCCACCTGCAGGGGGAAAGCTTTTCAAGTGGTGAAATAGTGCTGCAGGTGTCTCTCTTTCTCATTTTTATAGGAATTTATTTATTTATTCATGAGATTTATTTATTCATGAGGAGACAGAGAAAGAACCAGATATCACTCTGTTACATGTGCTGCCAGGGACTGAACTCGGGACTTCGTGGTTGAGAATTCAGTGTTTTATCCACTACACCATCTCCCAGACCACTCTATATTTCTCATTATCACCCCTTCCTCTCAATTTTTGTCTGTATCTATTTAATAAATAAGTAAAGATAATAAAAAAAATTTTAAAGAGACTGTTGCTTAGGGATGGATGGGGACTGGAGAGCTCAAGAGGTAATAAGTGGGATTTTTATTGGAGTAATAAAAATGTTCTGAAAAATTAAGATAAAATAAAATAAAAATAAATAAACAAGGTCCAGTCATAGTAGGGTGATAACTAAAGCTGGTGCAAGTGCTTTGAGGCCCATGCTTTGAGAGTAAGTCAAATAAATTTTTAAAGTTATCTATTTAGTGGATAAAAACTAAGAGAAATCAAGAAGGAAAGGGGAGATAGAAAGAGAGACACCTGCAGACCTACTTCACAGCTTGTGAAGCTTCCCCCGACCCCTGCAATTGGGGGCCGGGGACTTGAGCCTGGGTCCTCTTGTTTGGTAACATATACACTTTGCTGGGTGCAGCACCACCTGGCCCGAGAGCCTTATAATTTAAAGAAAGAACTCACACGTGGGAATTCACTAACATGCCTACCCATCCACCCATCCATCCATCCGTCCTCCTGTCCATCCATCCATTTGGAGCCAGATGCTATGATCCCTTAAGAAACTGATTATACTCCACCCTGTTTTAATTTCTCCTGCAGATACATTTTGTTTGGCCTGCAGAATATTTGTTTTGTCTTTTTTTAAAAGTTTTTTTAATATTTATCTATTTCCTTTTTGTTACCCTTGTTTTATTGTTGTAGTTATTATTGTTATTACCGATGTCACCATTGTTGGATAGGACAGAGATAATGGAGAGAGGAGGGGAAGACAGACAGGGGGAGAGAAAGACACCTGCAGACCTGCTTTACTGTCTGTGAAGCGACGCCCCTGCAGGTGGGAAGCCAGGGGCTCCAACCGGGATCCTTACGCTGGTCCTTGCACGTTGCACCACCTGCGCTTAACCCGCTGTGCTACCGTCCACCTGTTTTGTCTTTTTTTTAATGGGTAGCCAACATTTATAAACCGGGAGATTTCCTCTGGAATCTAGACACTTCTGTTGGAGAGGCAGATGCTCTGAAAGGCCAGATCTGCTCTCTCACAAGAGACCCAAGGCCGATCTGAGAAGCAGCCAGCCGTGCTCTCATCAGAAAGCTTCTCTGGTTTGCCACATCCCCCACCAGTCATTAAAATTATTGTAAAAGTAAAAAATAAATTGGATCGTCTGATAATTTATCACAACTATTGATTTGTCAGAAAAGCCATGGTGTGTTTTTCTCATGTGTTCCTATGCAAAAATGCATCGTGACTTTTACGACAACTTGATACCATCATAACATGTTTAAATAAAAAGATTGGGTAGAAAATTCAAGGGAAGGAGAGAAAACCTTCCTCTGAAACTGCCTCTCCACCAACAGGTCCCCGTCCTACAGCCCATCGCCTGTCAAGAAAAAGAAGAAGAAAGGGTCCAAGAAACAGAAGAGACGCAGGTAGCATCTCTCTTCTGCAAGCAGCGGTGACTAGGAGTGTGGGGGCCGGGGGGAGGCGGGGGGACAGTGGGTAACCCCAAAGGCCACTAGGAAGTTTGACCTCTTGCTGATGGGGAAATCTCAGCAATGTGTCTGATACAGTGTAGAACCCCAGCTGCATGACTCGGGAGGTGGTGCTGGGCCCTCAAGCACGAAGTCTCAAGTTTAATTCCTAGTGTTGCATGTACTAGAGGCCCATGAGTGCTCACTGAGACCAGGAGAGGGTCATTGCTTATAAGGGGGTGGGGGTGGGGCCTCAGGGATGAGTCAGGCCCCCCGGGGAGGGGCCAGGACCAAGGAGCAGAGAGCTGAGGGAACCCGAGAAGGACATGAGGTCCCCTCGTCCATGTAGGGGACTGCGATGTCCCCCTTCCCATTTTGCAGAGTGCAGGCCCAGTCACAGACGCTCCGTCTAACTCCTCACTCTGTTGCCCAGTGCCAACCTCCCTGCTCCTTCCAGCCATGTCCTGGCAGGTGGGTGCCTGCTGTAAACATGGCTGCCAGGCGTGGCCACCCAATGACAAGCAGCCAAGGGCTATTATGGGCCTGGCTCCAGAAGACACCCACTCGGCACCCGCATCCACACACACACACGCACACGCACACACTCACATTTGCACAGAGGTTCGTGTAAGAAGCTGCAGGGATGGACACCAGAGGCCGGGAACCTCTGACTCTGGGGCCTGGTGGATGTGTCATGGGGGGACAGTTTGCAATGTTAACATCAGTCTTTCCAGTTCTTCCCTAAAAGCAGCTTTGTCTCCCCTGAGCTGGTTTTCCCACTGGTGGCCAGCAATGCTATCTGTCTACTTTTATTTATTTGTATATATTTCTGTACATGGGACCTTCCATGGTGCCTGGGCCAGTGTTTTTATTTCAAATTGGAAGTGTCAGAGAAAAATGGAGAGAGACGCATAGAAAGAGGAAGAGTAAAGAGAGAGAAAGATACCACAGCACTGCTCCACCATTGTGGAGCTTCCCCCAGTGTTGTGGTGTTCCCATATGGTGCTGGGGCTCAAATATGGGACATCCTGCATTGTAAGGCACATGGTTGACCAGGTTAGCTATCTCCAAGCCCCTGATAGTTTGTTTATTTATTTTGAAGTGAGGAGGTGGCAAATTATTGGGATTGGATTTTTTTCTTCCATTGATTAACAAGACTTTGGGGACTTAAAAAATTACAGGGGCCAGACAGTGGTACACCCAGTTATGCACACACATTACTACTGCTCAAGGTTCTGGGTTCGAGCCCCCACTCCCCATCTGTAGAAAGGACGCTTCACAAATGGTGAAGCAGGTCTGCAGGTGCCTGTATTTCTCTTTTCCTTTCTACCTCCCCCTCCTCTCTCAATTAGTCTCTGCCCTATCCAATAATAATAATAATAAAAAGGAAAAAAATGACTGCCCAGAGCTGTGGACTTGTAAGGCTGGCACTGAGTCCCAGTAATAATGCTGGTGGCAGGAAAAAAAACCAAAAACAAAACCACTTTTCGCATCTCTATGTTGAATATCTGTTATGATTTATGAGTCATGAGTGAGGCTGCTGGGCTGAAGAGACAGGCCAGAACCCTGGCTCTGTCCCTGATTGGTCACATTCCCCTGAGGAAGCAATCCTCAAAGCACATGGAGGTCTGTGCTATAGTGAGGCAACGCTCCAGAGCTCCCCAGGTTTTGAGGGAGCATACAGGAAACACTAGCCAGCAGGAAGGTGACCAGAGGAGATAATGGCATCTGGGTGGAGCTCCCAGGTCTGACACAGGCAGAGCTGTGTGTCCAGGGGCAGCTTAACTGACTTCTCTGTCAGGCAACTGTGATAACACCTCACAGGGCTGGGGCAGGAGAATGAGATGGTGTGTGAGGGAGAGAATCAGCTAACTGGCTGAAGCAGTGGAGACTAGCACAATGTGAGCTCAGTCCAGACACCCAGACAAGGCAGTCGTCCATGCTGAGGTTGACTGGGAAATCTGGCCCCTTGTAGAGTGTGAGTTACTCCATTCTGAAAACTTGCCCTTGTGAATGCTTGGGAGTGAATTTATTAGTAAGCTGTCAAGAAAATATTAAGATCACTTCCAAACATTCACAGGGACATTTTTTCAAAAAGGAGTGCCTGTGCTCTACACAAAATGGAGTAACTTGTGCTCTACAGAAAATGGAGTGACTTATGCTCTACACAAAATGGAATAACTCGCACTCTATACAAAATGGAGTAACTTATGCTCTATACAAAACAGATAACATATGTTCTACACAAAATGGAGTAATTCATGCTCTACACAAAACAGAGTAACTTAT
This sequence comes from Erinaceus europaeus, assembly GCF_950295315.1. Classification (NCBI taxonomy): domain Eukaryota; kingdom Metazoa; phylum Chordata; class Mammalia; order Eulipotyphla; family Erinaceidae; genus Erinaceus; species Erinaceus europaeus. The sequence continues at coordinate 7,406,430 of NC_080167.1, read as the reverse complement.
GCTCTATACAAAATGGAGTAACTTATGCTCTATACAAAATGGAGTAACTTATGCTTTACACAGAGCAGAGTAATGTATGTTCTACAAAATGGAGTAACTTATGCTCTATACAAAATGGAGTAACTTATGCTCTACACAAAATGGAGTAACTCATACTGTGCACTCAAAGGAGTAACTTACGCTCTACACAAAATGGAGTAACTTATGCTTTACACAGAGCAGAGTAATGTATGTTCTACAAAATGGAGTAACTCATGCTCTACACAAAATAAGAGTACCTTATGCTCAGATCCTTAGTGAGAAGGCATGGTCTGAGGCATGAGGAGTGAGGGAGAGGGTGACTTGAGATGGACAGTCACTCCAGGAGTTCAGCCTACATGAACTATCTTGCAAAGGAACAGTTCCCATACTAAACCCGAAGTTGGGGGACAAAAAGACACCCATTGGCGACTCCACCTAGTTCCTGCTCACCTTGTCTCTCTAAATAATCAAGCAGAGTCCAGACCTAGTATAGAATTTGTTGTAACAGAGGAGGCTGTTTTGAGGAGGCTGGGAGGTGTCACTGTCCCCAGAATCCAGCTCTCTGTGCTCCCTCCTCTGCTGAGTAAGAGCAGACTGACTCCCCTTGGCCCTCTTCAAGGCTGGGAGGCTGATCCAAGATGCTCCTGCCTCCTGAACAGCAAGGAAACTTTGCAAAGTGGGTGCAACCAAAGTTGACTTTCAGTGGCAGTAGGCAGCAGATCAGTTTGACTCCAAGACCACAGCTAGAGAGAAGGAAAGGAGAAGACAGGCGGGGTGGCCAGGCAAAGGACAGAGGACCTTCCCGGGCAGCCCCTCATGCACCCCTTTCCTGGACTGGCTTGCTCACAGTTCTGGGCGAGGACAGAAGCAGGGCAGGCTTTGACCTTGAAGCTGCACAGGCAAGACCAAGCCTCCCTTATGTGCTTCCACTCCTGGACATCCCAGAGAGGGTTGGGTGTCCTGACCTCAGCACAGTGCACCCCAAGAAAGAGCTTCACACTCACCTGCATTTATTTCCTCCCCTCCCCTCTCTCCTCCCCCCTTCCTTCTCCCACCCCTTGTTGCTCCTCTCTGCCTTCCTCCCCCTCTCTGTCTCTATCCTTCTTCTCTCCCTCCCTCTCACTCTTCCCTTTTATTTGCAAAGGTCGTTCTCCAAGAAGAGAAGGCACAGGTAAGGATCTTGGCATCTCTGGGTGTTGGGTTATGGTTCCTCCCCACCCCCAAACTCACCCCCAGTGACCAGGCAGTCTGGTGTCCTTGAGACAGGTCTCTGTGTCCTCTCCATTTTCCTGAGCCTACGGTTCCCCCCGAATAAAGGCTCAGGATGGATTCCCATTCAGTCTCTGGCTTTCATCAGCTGTCTCTGTAGCCTTGTTCCATCAGTGCCCCTTCTCCTCCCCTCCCCCAACAGGCTTGGACACCTTGGTTCCCCACCCGTGGGAATCTTCCGGAGCCCTGGCCAAGAGACAGTGCCCAACCAGTAGCAGATATGCCGTCTGACCCTCTGGGTCCCTGTGACAGCTCTGTACAGAGGATTCTGCCTCCATTTTACTGATAGAGAAACTGAGGCTCAGGCAGGAGCCGTGATAGGTCTGTTGGGAGGTGACAGAGCCCAGATGCAAACCCAAATCTGACAGAGTGGGCGGGGATGCCTGACAGTGATTTAAAAATATGTTATTTATTCTCTTTATTTATTTATTGGATAGAGACAGCCAGAAACTGAGAAGGAAGGGGGTGATAGAGAAGGAGAGAGACAGAGAGACACCTGCAGCCCTGCTTCACCACTTGCATAGCTTTCCTCCTGCAGGTGGGGACCAGGGACTCAGAACTGGGTCCTTGAGCATTGTAACATGTGCGCTCAAGCAGGGGCACCACCACCCAGCCCCCCTGGCAGTGTCTTCTTAAATGACCATGGCCACGTCAGGAGCCGCTGGCAGGGAGAGGAGCCCTTGTGCTCACTTGGTGAGCCAGCAGGTGTGAGTCTGCAGAGTTCTCCTCCCACCTCCTCTGCTGGCCAGGCTAAGCTCAGGGTGTATTTTCAGGGCTGCAGAGCTAGCTCACCAGTTAAGATGTGTGCCCTGCTGTGCCCATGATCCAGGTTCAAGTCTCAGTACCACATGGGAGTGTCAAGGGCCCAGAGGAAGCTTTAGTGCTGTGAAGCCTCTCCCTATCTCTGCCCATGAATGGAAAAGCAGTCCCAGAGCAGTGCAATTACACAGGTGTCCAAAAAAAAAAAAAAAAAAAGAAGAAGAAGAAGGGAAAAAGTGTAAGGAGGGAGGTGAGACTAACCCTCCTGTCTCAGGATCTGCACCGGTAGCACCCTTAGTGGCCTTCTGGGAGCACGGTGTCACTCCAGCTTCAAGAACCAAACTGTGCTCCCACTCTGATGCCTGTCTGTCCATTCTCCCCAGTTCTATTATTTAAAAAAAAGGAATAAAACAAAGCAGATGTGCATCTTCTCTGGTCACAGGTTTCCAGTTCCAGAATTGGCAACCCCTCATGAAACTTCAGCTGACGGTCCGCCTGGTCATTTCCATTCTCCGGTCATAAGTGGATCAGGAAGGAGGAGTTTTGGGGGCCAGTAATGAGGGTCCACCTCTTAGCTCATCTCTGGGGGTCCTGGATAGGTTTCTCAGCCCCCACCTAAGACTCGACTTTTTTTAAAATTTTTTTATAAAATGGAAATACAAGACCATAGGAAAAGAGGGGTACATTTCCACATAATGCCCAACCCCAGAGCTCCATATCGAGTCCCTTCCCTTGATAGCTTCCCTACCTTTATCCCTCTGGGAGCATGGACCCAAGACCATTATGGGGTACAGAAGATGGGAGGTCTGACTTCTGTAATTGCTTCCCCACTGAACATGGGCATTGGCAGGTCAATCTATACTCCCAGCCTGTCTCTCTCTTTCCCTAATGGGGCAGGGGTCTGGGGAGGCGGGGCTCCCAGACACATTGGTGGGTCATCTTCCCCGGGAAGTCAGGTTGGAATCATGGTAGCATATAAAGCAGGAAAAAAAAATTAAATAGTCAGGAACCTAAAGGCAAGAATATTGCAGATGATATTTGGGGTCCCCATTTTGGAAAAAGCTAGTAGGTCTATTTTAGGTATATTCAAAGGGACCCATGACTTTACTAGTTTTTGCCTGAACCTGACAGCTAACATGTGGGTGGACCCGAGGTATTATCTGGGAAGATGATTAGAACTCAATTTTGTAAAAAATATTTTCTTGTTTAAAATTTTTTATATTAGCTTTATTTATTTATTGGATAGAGACAGCCAGAAATTGAGAGGGGAAGGTAAGATACAGAGGGAGAGAGACAGAGACACCTGCAGCCCTGCTTCACCATTCATGAAGCTTTCCCCCTGCAGATGGGGACCAGGGACTCGAACCTGGGTCCTTTGGCACTTTAACATGTGTGCTCAACCAGGTGTGCTACCATCTGGCTTCTAGGACTCAATTTTTACAGCTACTGATCAAGGGCTTATTCAGCTGTGCCTCTACCCATCAGCACTGGGGATATAGAACGAGAGGGTTGACACAAAGCTGTGAGCTGCCTGTCTGCCCTGAAACAGACCCTCAGGATACTATCAGGTGGTCCTCATAGACCACCCATTGCTGCCAATTTCATGAGACTCCAGGGCTGCCGTCAGCCTGGGCCACATTCTATGCTCAGCCTACATACGTGGGACTGTGTCTCTAGCTGGACCTGCTGGAGAGAAGCCCAGCAGCCCTTGTCCAGTTCTGGAAGCTGACCCAGCTCTGTCCCAGGATGCCTGGGCCAAGGGGCCCCTGTGTGTCAGCCAGAATGACTCTCGATGAGAAAGACAGAGTGAGGAGAGAGGGAGGAAGTCCTCACTCCACCGTCCATGCAGTTCTGCTCGTTTTGTCTTGGTACCTCTGGTGTGGCGCCAGCAATGCAACCCAGAGCCTCGCCCCTGCTGGGCAGGCATTCTCCCCTCTCTGCCCCTCACCCCCACCCCTGGCTCAGCATCTCGCTAGCAATCTTGCCCCTGTGAAGTGCTGGTTGGTTGCATGTTTCCAGAGGGGCTGTTGGCATTTACCTCGTACATTTGCGACTTTGGTTAAGTGGCCGTTTCTTGTTTAGTTCCTCTAGCCCCAAAAGCAAACGGAAGGAAGAGAAGAGACACAAAAAACAGTAAGTAGAGACCATCTAGAAGATTCTCTGCAGTGGAGGGAGGTGGGGACCTGGCATCTTAACAGCCAGAGCTTGAGACCTTCCAGACCAGGCACCAGAGGACCAAGGGGGCAAGGAGCAGGGAAGGCGGGACTCCTGGGTTTGCCTGTGCACTGGGTGTGCATGTGTGCCCCGCCCCCTGCACCCGTCCTTCGTGACTTCTGCCTGCGCTGGGTGTGTGCTTGTGTGTGCTGTGTGTGTGTGTGATGTGCACATTGCCAGTGTCCGTGGCTGTTTCCACCTGCAGACAATGAATGCACTGGGGGGGGGGGAACACGCGTGCGTGTCATATGAATGCATCACGCAGGTTCGTGCTTTCTTGAGCAGGAACTTGACCAAGTGTCCACAGGTGTCTCTGAGTATGAATTCTTCGCACCCTGCGTGTGCACTGCTTGTTCCTCTGTGTGCATTGTGTGTACCTTGGGGGCGGGATGGGTCTTACCTGTGTACGTTTGTGTGTTTTGTGTGTGCACTGGTGGGTGGTGGGTGAGGAGGTTGAGCTTATGTGTGCACGTGTGTGTGCGTGTGTGTGCATGTGCGTCCCAGCTGCTGAGGTGCGTGCACGTGTGTGCGTGCACGTGCATGTGTGCGCACGTGCGTCACAGCTGCTGGGGTGCAAGCACAAGTGTGCGTGCGTGTCCCAGCCGCTGGAGTGCATGCGCGTGCATGTGTGCGTGCTTGTGTGTGCATGTGTGCGCGTGCACAGCACGGAGGAAGCCCCCTCACTGGTTTCGGGGCCGGCTGGTTCACGGTTTATAGCTGGTAGTAGAAATTCAAATCAGCCGGCACTGCCTGCGGAGTTCAGTTCCCAGCCAAATTAAAAGTAAATCTGGTTACAGCCCACCTACTTTCTACCCTGCAAATGTTAGTGCCTGTGTTTTCCAATCAACTAATATTTTAGCTCCCGCCAAGAAGCTTCTCAAGTGAGGATGAAAGGCAGTAGGATGAAAGGCAGTCAGTCTGCAGCTGGGAAGGGGCGGAGAGGGGGGGGAGGGAGACTGGGGTCGGGGTGGTGGGGGGGATCTAGCTGCCTCAAAGGGTCTTTCCACCAAGGTCAGTGCAAAAGAGAACAATTGGACCTGGGGGATGTTCCAGGAGGAAGCAGCTGGGTTTCACATTAGCTCAGGAAGAGCCACCTCAGCTGGCTCATCCAGGGACTGCAGTGCCACAGAGCCAAGACCTGTGACCCCTCCCTCCAACAGGCCCCCACCCCAGAGTGCTGGGTAGAAGCTCCCTGAGATGGGAACCCTCTACCACAGGCTGCCTCCTGGTGCCAAGAGCTGCAAGCACCTGGAAATCGCTGAGCTGACCAATTCTAAGACAGGGGTGGGGAGAGCAGAAAAAGCAGGATCCCCTCAGAGGGGGCATTGATGCTGGGCTGAGTGACTCCAAAAATCAGTCTCCTTTACACCAGCTGCCCTCCAGGAGACCCCAACATAGATAGAATCACCTTAAACTCCCCCTGATTCCCTGGCTCACCCCCAGAACCATTGACGCTCTCTCCTCTGCATGTCCTCTGCCATGCAGAGGAGAGAGCATCTGCTCTTGATGCCTCTGAGCCACTACGATGACGTGCAGGGAAGTGAGCCGGCCTGTAATCACGCCATCACTGGTGGGAGCAGTGGTCACATTTGGTGTTTTGTTTTTCTTTTGGGTGTTATAGAAATAACTCTGAACATGAGCTCTGAACATGGGGTTTTGGCTCCGTGTTAAGAGCCCAGACTAAATTTTCCAGGTCTGAGATTACAAATTGGCAGCCCGGAGGCCTAATTTATACTGCAAATGTGTTTGCTTTGCCCTTCAAATCATGTCTTCCTTTTTAAGTGAACTTCCATCTAAGAGAAATCTTTGACACACACACATACACACACACACACACACACACACACACACATACACACACACATTTCTTCATTCCCTTGAAAAGCAAAACACCAAGCTTCTGGGAGCCGCACCACTCCTCCCTCTGACCCGAGTCCTTCCCTTGGTGCTTTCTGAGACCTTGTCATATCCCAGGTCCCCATAGGCTGGTGACACTGTCTGAAGTTGAGGCTCGGTTTTTGGGTGAGGGAGACATGACATTCCCATCAGATCTGCTCTGAGCAGCATGGGAGGCTCCTGTCTCCTAGGCTGCCTCCTCCTGGGGACCCTTTTTCTCTCTCTCTCTCTCTTCTATCCAGTGTAGATAGTTAAAGACCTAGCACATGCAGATTGAAAGCAGGGAGACACGGGTGGGTTTGACTTTGGGTGGGGGGGAGCAGTGGTGCCGGGAAGCAAGTGAGTGTCACCCACCACAGTCTCTCTGCCTCTTCCTCTGACTTGCTCCTTCTCCTCCTCCCAAGGTCTAGAGGTCGGCCCCGGAAGTCCCACCGCCACAGCCACCACCACCGCTGTCCCTCCAGGTCCCAGAGCTCTGAATCCCGCTCCTCCAGCTGGGAAAGCAGGTGAGCCCTCTGCCCCAGACAGGTCCCTGTGCCCTTCACAGGTGTGGGGGACACTCCCAGCACAGGGGACTCCCTGGCTGGCACTCCACAGCTGTCATGGCTTCTTCCCCAGGGACAACGGGACCCATTGCCTCTTAAGTACTAACTGTTCCATGCTGACACACAGCACCCTGCCTTTGTCCCCTTCATGGGCCTCTCCAGAATCTTGGGAAGCAGTTTGTCTTATCACCCCACCTTGTACAAAGAAGGAAACTGAGGGCCAGAGAGGTTAAGGGACTTTCAAGTTCATGAGTGGCAGGATTCACCTTGAATCTGAGGAGTAAATGGTTGCTAGGAGCTCAGAGAGGCTAGGCAACTGAGGGTAGGTGACACAGCACCAAGCTACACATTCTGAGGGCCGGCCAACTCAGGTTTCTGCTGACCTGGGCCCTGACCGGGCTGATATGTGGATTGATTCCATGTGAGCAGGGGGAGAGAATTCTACCAAGATGAAGAGGAGGAGGAGAAAGAGAAGGAGGAGGAGAAAGAGAAAGAGGAGGAGGAAGGGGAGAAAAAGGAGGAAGAGGAGGAAGAGGAGAAAGAGGAGGAGGAAGAGGAGAAAGAGAAAAAGGAGGAAGAAGAGAAGGAGGAGGAAGAGGAGAAAGGAGGCGGAGGAGAAAGAGAAGGAGGAATGAGCAGTTTGTGGAGGGGGAATGTGAGTGAAAGGTCTGGTTGGCTCCCAGATGCCAGAGGCTCCTCTTTCTCATGTATCTCGCCCCTTGGCACGTTGTCCACACCATCTGGGATCTGCACAGGGCTGCAGTGACTGGCAGAGCTGGGCAGCCGCTCAAGGCAAGTGACCAGCCTGAGTCCTCTGCGTCCAGCCCAGGGAGGTTGCAGCCAAGACCCAGGAGGAGCAGGTGCCTCAGCATCTCCCTCTCCGCCACCCACCTCCAGCAAGCTTGGAGCAGCATGAGAACTGGCCCTAAGGACTCAGTTTTGGTAGAAAAGTAAATCAAGGGGCCAAAAGGGTCGTTTCCAAAGAAAGAAACAAAAGCATCAGCTCATCCAGGGAAGGAAACACTGCCCCTGCCCTGCCCTGCCTCTGCCCTGCCCCTGCCCCTGCCCCTGCCCTGCCTCTGTCCTGCCCTGCCTCTGCCCTGCCTCCGCCCTGACCCTGCCCTGCCCCTCTGCCCTGCCCCTGCCCTGCCCCTCACCCTACCATGCTCTGCCCCTTGCCCTGCCCCTGCCTCTGCCCTGCCCTGCCCTGCCCCTGCCATGTCCCTGCCATGCCCATGCCCTGCCCTGCTCTACCCTGCCCTTCCCTGCCCCTGCCATGCCCTGCCCTTCCCTGCCCCTGTCATGCCCTTCCCTGCCCTGCCCCTGCCCTGCTCTGCCCTGCCCTGCCCTGGCCCTGCCCTGCCCTGGCCCTGCCCTGCCCTGCCCTGCCCTGCCCTGCCCTGCCCTGCCCTTCCCTGCTCCTGCCTCTGCCCTGCCCCTGCCCTGCCCTGCCCTGCCTCTCACCAGCTGTGTGACCTCCAGCCAGTTCTTCAATGTCTCTGAGCCTCAGCTGCCCCACCTGCAAAATGGGGACATCATATCCATCCTGTCTATCATTTGACTTTGTAGGGAAGACTGGGGAAGCCCCATAAGAAATGCATCTATGTGCTTTGAAAAAATCCATCAGTTGCTCTTTAACTTTCATCTGGATTTTTGCTACTGTGACGCTGAGTTAATGGGCCGCTTTGCAGGGGCCAATGTGCCCTTTCTAAAAGCTCAGAGATTCATTGGGATTCCAGTGTAGAAGGGCAGATGGATCTTCTGAAGCTTGCCAAAGACATCTTTGTCATTACTGTCAGCCTTTTTTGTCCAAAAAAACATTGGGTGATTATCAATGGGATGTTTCTGTTTCCCAGATGGTAAGGTCACATCCACAGAGACACTCAACTCAGAGGCCCATTATGACTGCAGACACGTGGAAGCAAAGATGAGTACACACAGACAGACACACTGTGTCACACATTACAGACAGACAGACAATCACACAGGAGGAAGACTAAATCAGGGTGGAGACCTCTGTCTTCAGAGCTGCACCCACATACTTGAAAAAAACATGAGGCACATGAAGAAACATTTGTCCAAAGAGAAAATGAAAAAATGAACAAAAGTGCATGGATGGATGGATGGATGGGTGTGTGGATGGGTACAGGCTGATGAATGGGTGGGTGGAAAGACAGGAGCAGGTACAGATGCATTCGCAGGTGGGTGAATGAATGGGTGCATACATACATGCTAGGTGTGTGAGCTGAAGGGTGGCTGGCTAGGTGCATGGACAAAGGCATGATGAAAGGACGCATGGATGGATGGGCTGGTGGATGGGTGCAGGGAGAATGAGGATAGGCATGAATTGGGTGGATAAGTGAGAGGATGGAAGAAAGGAAGGATGGACAGACAGATGGACAGATGAATGCCTAGACAGATCCATGGATGGATGGATGGATGCATGGATGGATGCATGGATGGATGGATGGATGGATGGATGGATGGATGGATGGATGGATGGATGGACAGGTGAATGCATAGAAAGGTGGATGGATGGATGGATGGATGGATGGATGGATGGATGGATGATGGGCATATGCTGATAGATGGGTGGGTGGACAGATGGAAGCATATATAGATGCATTCATGAACGAGTGAACACATGGGTGGGTGAGTAGAAGGATGGATGTCTAGGTATGTGTGTAAATGAAAGCATGGACAGTTACATGAGTGGAAGGTGCATAAGTGGACGGATGGGTGAATGAGCACATGGATAATGAATGGGTTGATGGCTGGGTGGACTGGATGCCAGTGTAGTTCATACAGCACGCACACAAACACACCCTATCATCCAGAGGTCAGATCAGTCCCTGACCACCTCTGTGCCCATAAAAGACCCTCAGGCCTCTCCCCGCTGCCCCCCAGGCACCGCGGCCGTTCCCCTGAGGAGAGGCGGAAGTCCCGCCGAAGACACTCTGGCCGCTGCTCCAAGACCCTCTACAAGGCCAGCCCCAAAGCCCGGTCCAGCCGCCCACCCAGCCAGCCCCTCCAGCTCAGCCTCCTGTCGGCCAGGAGTGTAGTAAGTATTCCGTGCAGCCTCCTCTGCCTGTCCTGACCACAGCACTGGGGGGAGATGGAGGCACCAGCTCAGGGCAGCACACCATTCATTACACCCAGCCTTGGGCCAAGCTCCCGTGGTCTCAGATCTCACGTCTACTGACCAAGTGTCAGTCACAAGCCTTTGACAGCACTCAGCTGGGAGGTGGGTGGGACTGAGGGGGGCAAAGCTAAGTACCCAGGCTTTGATGGAGTGAGAGAGGGTTTTGAAAAATACATACTGGTTTTCAGAGTGACATCTTCAGGCATGCACGTGTGAGACACCGGAAGAGGCTTCTTGGGGAGGGATGGTCTTTGACATAACAGAGGCTTCATCCTGGACAGCCCTGATTAGTATCTGGGATTCAATTTCACTTGTATCACCACAACTTTGTATTTGTATGGAGTGTTTCTTTTAAAGAGTCAGAGCAATTGACCTGTGTGTCCACATAGGTGTCAGAGAGTCAAGGGGGCAGCTGCTCTAAATGGGCCCTTCTATAGACAGGACAGGAAAACCAAGGCTCAGAGAGATTAAGATCTGATATAAAGTCACACAGCAAAGCAAGAAAGAACCGATGTACAACTTGGCATTGGGTAAGATCATGCACTGAGCCCTCCCTTGGGTCAGTAAGAAAGACTAGAAGAGGCTGGAGAGAAGTTTGAGTTTCCTGCCATGGGGTCTGATTGGAGTCCATCACAACTTCTTAGCTGAGTGGATTTGGATCGGTGACCTCTTTGAACTTGTAGTCTCCTTGGTAATCTTGAAAACCCCAACTCGAAGTTGTTGGAAATAGCCAGTAGCACAGAGGCTGTGAAAGCCTTTACCAGGCAGTCAGACAACAAGTAGACAAACAGGAGGAAATGTAATGTTGGTGCAGCAGAGTGAGGCTTGCCCTGGGCAGCTGGCGCGGGGGGGGGGGGGGGGTTCTGTCTTCTCCAGCTACACCTGCAGCTGAGAATTCCCAGAGAGCTGCAGAAAGGAAGGACAGGGTGGGAGTGAAGGTGCTTGAGCAAAACACAGGGAAGAGAATATGCAGAAACCAGTAGCTGGCCATGGTTGACACCGTAGTCACTGCATGCAGTGCATTCTGAGAACTTCTTTCTTTGTCAAGGTACCTGGATCACCAAGGTCTAATTTTGCCCCGGTCCTCTGCCTGGCTGTAGCCACGCACAACTCTCTCAGAACCCCTTCTTAGCAGAGAGTGCTGTGGTTGCTTCGTGTTTACAGATGAGAAATGTCCACCTTTACTTCCTCTTCCCATGTGTCCTTCGAATGACAGTGTTGAGAGGCTTGGCTCTTAGTTTCGACTTGATTGGCGCGTATCTTCTTCACCTCTGTTTCTTCCACTGGAAAATGGGAAAGACTTTCTCACTCATCTTCTGGGGGAAATTGTGGAGAAGGTAGAAATGCAGTGGATAATATGAACATGGAGACATGGAAGAGTTTTCTTAAGCTGGATCCCCCTAGATTTGGTACTTGTGACAGCCCACATGGGTACCCCAAGGGACGGTGGCATTGGAACGACTGCCTTATACCTTCTCACCTGCCTGAGAGGGAGAGTAGGTCATGTCTGTCCAGCAGCTGTGGAAAATGAGGTGTTGTGGGGGGAAAGTATATAGTTATCCCACACTAGGCTGACTGTCAGTTCTTGAACATCTGAAGCATCCTCTGTAGCCATGCTCCTGACAGAGAGCTGACAGCTCATCTGGACTTTCTGCGGAAGGCATTAAAATCTCACCTACCTTACTCACGGGTGAGCCCAAAAAGGGAAACCAAGGCTCATAAAAAAGAAATGACTTCTATAGACTATGGCAAGTTGGAGTTGTTAAAAACATAGGATTGTGATTCTATGTCAAACCAGTGTTCAGCGTAGCTAGTTAAACCTTTTTTTTTAAAGAGCTTGTTTATTTATTTTATTAGAGGGGACAGAGAGAAATTGAAAGAGGATAGAGAGATAGAGAGATAGAGAAGACAGACACCTATGGTCCTGCCTTAACGCTTTGGAAGCATCCCGCCTGCAATTGGGAAGCGGGAGCTACACCTTTTTAAGCCAAGGTTTGTTCATCTAGTCTAAGTCAAATGCAGACCCTAAAGCTTCTCCAAAAGCTTTGCTGTTAGAATGGAAGTGAAAGGGAGAGCTGTTGGGGCTGGGCCAAAGTCCATTACTATCCGCGGGTATTGTGGTGGCGTCATTCCGGAAGCTGGTCCTGCACTTTCCAGCTGTGCCACGTGGTTCACGTTGAGCAAATTCTCTGTGCTTCTGTCTCCTCCAAATGTGGAAAACAAGAAGTAATAATAACAAGCCCTGCCTTGCAAGAGGGGTGACCTGAGGATTAAATGGCCTGGCCTAAGTAAACATTCGAGACTCTCCAGGGCGAGTGTCTGATGCTATGTGACTTGTGCCTCTGCTGAGTGGACCGGCAGGCAGTCAAATGCAGTGTCCTCGGCCGTGGACACATAGTTCCCGGCTCAGGTGAGTTGCTGGATGAGTCCGACTGGCGCCATAGCCACTGCTTCCCCCCACGTGCGTTCCATCCCAGCCTAGATGGTGGCTGCAGTCCAAATGGGGAGCTCCAACCCACTTCCAGTTGCCTGACTTCGAGGGGCTCCCTTTCCCCACCTTGGGTCCTCTGGGGGCCCTGCATACTATTATTCCCTTTCTCGTCTCTCCTGCAAAGATAAAAAGAAATGACAGGATGGGACCCAAAAGTTCCCAAGAGTCTTAGCCCCAAGAGAGGAAGAACAGCCAAGTCCTCTGCATGGTCTCGCCTGTTCAGACAGTCACCACAGGCTAGCAGTGTTCGTGGGGCATGCTGGGTGACCGTCAGAATCCAGTGAACAAGAAAAAAAAAAAAGCGGCCAGCGCTTCCTTGGGAGGGAGGCGGATGAAGTGAACCTTGTAAAGGCTGAGACACAGCTAGTCTCAGGAAGATGCGGTGGTGAGGCGGCAGGATGGCAGGCAGTGAGGCTGAGCCAAAGACCAGATTCTGGGCAAGCAGAAAGCTCTGAGGAGGGACGGGGCCCCAGCATGAAGGTTCTTCTCTGCCAGGTTTCCTGTCATCTCCTCTGCAGGCTTCTCACCATGCAGCTCTTGGGAGAGCCAAGGACAGACAGGGCATGGGGGGGCATATTTGTACAAGTGAATATGCAGATTTGGAGATGCTGCTTATTGAAGCCTTGGTAGGTGAGAGAGAGATGGTCTAAGTTCCTCTTGTCTGCCTAAACCCAAACAGAGGGTCCCTGGGGGAAGTGGAGGGGGACCTCCCAAACCTCACTCATGGTCCCTGTTTGCACACCACTGGCTCAGTTCAAGGCATCGAGGTGAACAGAACTGAGTCACCAGACCTCTGTGATCCAGTGAGAGGAATGCTGAGATTAGTCTGAGCTGGAACAGGTGAGTTCTAGCACTTCCTACAGATGTTAAAATAGTCAAACCCAGGGGCCAGGTGGTAGCACAGCGGGTTAAGTGCACATGGCACAAAGCACAAGGACTGGTGTAAGGATCCTGGTTCGAGCCCCCGGCTCCCCACCTGCAGGGGAGTCGCTTCACAGGCAACGAAGCAGGTCTTCTGGTGTCTGTCTTTCTCTCCCTGTCTGTCTCTCCCTCCTCTCTCAATTTCTCTCTGTCCTATCCAACAGCAATGACAGAAATAATAACAACAATAATAATAACAACAGTAAACAACAAGGGCAACAAAAGGAGAAAAAATACCCTCCAGGTGCAGTGGATTCATAGTGCAGGCACTGAGCCCCAGCAATAACCCTGGAGGCAAAAAAAAAATAATAAAGTCAACCCTTTTAACACCCTCCCACCCCCCAAGTCAGCTCAGCCTTCCTCCCTCATACCTTCTATGTCTGCACCCAGTCCAGCAGCCAGAGCCTAACACCAGACAGGCCTTTAATGCCAAGGTCAGCTGCCTCCTGGTGGATAGGAGATGCCTACAACAGGAAAGAACCAGAAGCAGTGTTGTCTGAGAAGGCCTTAAAATGAGGGGGGCATTTGAGCTGGGCTTTGAAGGATGAGTAGAAGTTCACCAGACTGAAATGGCTCATGAGTAAGGGGAAGGGGTCATGGCATTTTATACTAGGCACTGTCATTTTCCATTGTATTATTATTTTTAAACTCTCCTCTGATCGACAAAATAGTTCTCTGCAGCAGGTGTGATTATTATCACCATTTTGCAAGTGGGAAGATGAGGTTCCGAGAGGTGCAATGACTTGGGCAGGTGAGCCCATTGGGAGGAAGGGGAGTTGGCATTGGTCATGGCTTGAGCCTTGGAAGCTGACACTCCTAGCCAGGGTGACAATGGGAGAAGACCATAAAGTAGTCTAGCTCTTTCTTCTGGTGTGATGTGAAGTTCTCTGTCAAGTTAACCCCAAGTGGAGAGAGAATCTAAAAGACTCTGGAAGGAGACTGATAGTTCTGAAGCTATCTGGCTTCCTTCTGTCTCCTACCCAAGTCAGCAGTCGCCACTAATCCTGAGCTGATATAAACCTGCCCAGAACTAGGGGTTCATAGAGAAGGCGGCAGGGGAGGGGCAGGGCAGGGCAGAGGCACGCCCAGTGGAGCGCACACTTGACTTTGTGCAAGGACCCGGGTTTGAGTCCCCATTCCCCACCTGCAGGGAGGAAGTGTCTTGAGCAGTGAAGCAGGTCTGCCAGTATCCCTCTTTCTCTAACTCCCCCCTTCCCTCTCTATTATTTCTCTCTGTCTTATCAAATAAAATAAAAAGAGAAAAAGGGACCACCAGGAATGGTGGATTCGTAGTATAGCATGGAGCTCCAGCAGTAATCCCAATGGCAATTTAAAAAAGGAAGAGGAGGAGAGACATGGCAGGTCATGTTAGCAAGAGGAGGCTGTGGAGACTGATGATAAAGACGCGGGCTTTGGAGAAGTTCTGGACCCTCAAGCGGCGGCCGTCTTGTCTCCCTGTGGACACTTGGGTAGCCAGAGCAGTGCTCCCTGAGTACCTTCTATGTGTGGGATGGGAGGCCTGCAGCCACATGCCTGGTTCTGTAGGTATAACTTCTTAGAGCCCTTCAGGGGGCTTCCACGGCCATCCTGCTTTCACAGCTAGGAGGCTACATACAGCCTTAGCAGATGCAGAAAGGCAGCTATCAAACTGAAAAGTTACAATCTAGTCCAGAAGGTCTGAGCTCTGAGTCCAAGTGCTTAGTGGCATGTCACCTCCCTCCTGTCCTTTCACATCTCTGGGCCTCGGAGTCCTCTGAATGTGTCCTCAGAGATCCATGACAGTGGCCCCGGTAGGTCGTGTCACTAGCCTCAGTCTATAGCAAGCTCTGACATCCAGCTGGCCTGGTGACACTTGGTGAGGCTTACAGGATAAAGGGGTTGCCTGCTAACACAGGGCTCTGTTCCCATCGCTAAGCAGCACAAGGTCACCGTTTCAGGATGGGGAGAGTGAAGGTGCCCACTCATCTGTTCAAAAATACATGAAGGACCTCCTGTGTGCCAGGCCCTGTGCCAGGGTCCCTTCCCTCAAGGAGCTTCTGTTCTGTGTGAGGAACTGAGCCCGGTGCTGGGGACCAGTGGCTTCAGTGTCCCTGTGTGTCATTCTAATGGCTCAGACTCACTCTAGATAAACTAAACCTGATTTGGGGGGAACTATCTCTGGTCTCAGAAAGTTGCTTCTGACCCAAGACCTCACATGAGCATCAGAGCAGTCCTGGGAGAAAGGTGTGGAGTGAGGCTGCTCTTTGGGCTGTGAAATGAGGCTGGGGGTGGCACGCTGGGTGGCCTGGCCTCCAGGTCTCTTCCAGGCTCTAGTGCATTCTACAGAAGCCCCTTTCTGAGCCTTGCAGGGAGACTCAACACCCATTGCCCTCAAGTGCTGTTAAGAGAGGGAGTAGGAGCATGTAGAAGGCAGCTGCTATGAAATTCGGGCATTTGTGGGAGGTATTATTATTATTATTATCATTATTTTAAATTCAAGTGGCCTAGCATCTCAGCTCCACTTTTGCTCTTGCCAAGCAAGGAGAGGAAAAAGAACACCAACATTCTCTGCCAGGCAAAGAGACACATGCCAACAGAAGAGGTGGCTCAGACATGACCTCAGAAGGAACTAGGTGTCTTTCAATCAAATGTATTTAGTGGGATGGAAAAAAATAATCCTTAACACTGAAGTTTAGTGTTTTCTGTTTCTCATTTCCACTTGGATTCATAGAAATTTCTGTCTAACTGGATCCTTGGAGGGAATTTTTTTTTTTAATTTGGAAAATCTTTTGCTATTATTTCCTGTAAAATATATTAATGATTTAATAATGATTAAGAAGATTGAAAGATAATAGGGGTACGGTTCCACACAGTTCCCACCACTAGAGAGTTCTGTGTCCCATCCCCTCCATTGGAAACTTTGTTATTCTTTATGCCTCTGGGAGTGTGGACTGAAATTCTTTATGGGGCACAGAAGGTGGGAGGTCTGGCTTCTGTGATTGCTTCTCTGCTGGACATGGATGTTGGCAGGTGGATCCAGACCCCCAGCCTGTTTCTGTCTTTCCCTAGTGGGGTAGGGCTCTGGGGAGGTGAGGTTCCAGGACACATTGGTGAGGTTGTCTGCCTAGGGAACTCAGGGTGGAATCATAGTAGCATCCACAACTTGGTGGCTGAAAGGTGATGAAATATAAAGCATAACAAATTGTTGAATAAACAGGAACCCATTCTTGTGCTAAATATGAATAGATTTGGGCCCTATCTCAGATGGCTGGGGTTTATAGTTAATGGTATTTCTATACTTTCTGCATATGTGGAGCCACTCTCTGCCTTAATCCATCTTTCTAGTCCTATTCTCAACTCTAATATCATCTTCCCAGATGATACTTTTAGCCCAACTTGGACGGGTATTTAAGGAGGCATGGATTGGGGAGAGAATGCAAAGGGGGGTGTGGTAAGGCTGAAACTGCTGGTCCTCCTCAGTCTCCTGGCGGAGAGAGGGACAGGAGTGGAGCACCTCCCTGGGTCTAAAGGCTGCTGTGCACAGCCCCATAGTGGCCCCAGGCCTTAAAGGACCTTGTCATCTTCCCACACCAACCAGTAGGTCTGTCTGTCTGTCTCCACCTCCCTCCCCTCCTCTCTAGTCAACTTCCAACAGGTCGATGAATCCATTCTTTTGCTGTCTTCCTAATGAGTTTGCAAAGGAAGATGAACAGCAGCCAGGAAAATAAACTTACTGTCTCAGTGAAGCAAAAGGACTTTTTTTTCCCCTCTTCTTTTAAAGGCATCACCAGAACTTTCTAGCTAAAATCTCTGCCACTCAGTTAGGTTCTCGGCTCATAGGAGAATTTCCAGCCCCCGCCCCCGCCCCCACCCCAGATGGCAGGGAGGGGGGAGTTTACAGCCCTCTCTCTCCATGGGGCCATTTGAAGCTGGGTAAATGGACTTGTTCAGTTTAATTGGAATTCTCTTCTTGATTGTATTTTTGTAACCTATTAGGCTGTGCTGCCTCTTGATCTCAGAATTCAGCTGAAATTAAATTTTGAAGTGTAAGTGAGAGGTTGCCTTCCCCCCCTTCTTGATTAAATAATGATTTGAAACAAAAACAATAAATAACAGTGCCAGCTTCCCTGGAGGGGAGAGAGAGAGAGAGAGAGAGAGAGAGAGAGAGAGAGCATATCCCAGAGAACCACTAGGAGCTAGAGCTGGGGTGGGGGTGGGGCAATTACTTTGTATTGGGGAACTGGAGGGTGGCTTGGAGTTTCACACTGGAAGGAGCAAAGACAGTAAAGAGGAAATGCTTGGAAGCTTTCTCTCAATGACCTTGAGTTTGTGAAAAAGCATTTTGTCCTAAAAAAAACCAGGCATTTGAGATGGACAGTGCAGAGAGGCAGAGGGAAGAGTTGGGTGTGACTCTGGGGTCTGGAGGTGGGTGTGTGCTGATGGGTTGACTGGCTCTGCAGATTCTCATGCCTGAGGCACCATAGGTCCCAGGTTCAAACCCTAGCACCAGTACAAAGGAAGAAAGAAAGAGGCGTGGCACAACTGGCTGAGTACAAGAATGTTGACAATGTGCAAGAACCCAGTCAATGCCTGGTCCCCCACTTGTGAGTGATTAAGCAGTGTTTCAGGTGACTCTCTCTCTCTCTCTTCCTTTCTATCTCTCCCTTCCCTCTCAATTTCTGGCTAGCTCTAGCCAATAAATAAGGATAATAAAAAAAAATTTAAAGAAGTAACTTTAAAGATAGAGAGGAAAGAAAGAAGGAGTAAAGGAAAGGAAAGGAAAAGAAGAGAAAAGAAAAGAAAAGATCTCTGGGAGCAGGCCGGTAGCAGGTGTCAGTGACCCCCAGAGAGCTCAGCCCATCCCCCAAATGGTCCACAGATAATTACTCTCCCTCTGTGTATCCCCAAGCAGAAAGGTGGACCCATCATTGATGGAGTATAATATTGCCCTGGTCTACAGTGTTGGCAGTTATTGTCAAAGGCACCACATGAGCTAAAGAAATGATAGCTGAAGCAAGACACAGATTGTCTGGTCAGTCTTTCCTAGGTGATGGGTGTACCCCTCATCTCTGCAGACACACGCCACTACTTCCAGTGCTCCGACTGTATTCTCTGGTCCCCAGAAGTCACTCTGCCCTGCTGCATGGCAGGCTGGTCATAAAAGAGGGCTGACATCTCCTGGGTACAGCCTTCAACCCAAGGGTGATGGGGACTTGAGGTAGGAATACCCCTAGCTCCCTCCCTCTTGTCCTGGGATCAGGCTGGTTTGATAGGTTTGCTGATACATAGTTCATTTCATTCCTCTCTCTCTCTCTCTCTCTCTCTCTCTCTCTCTCTCTCTTCCTCTCTCTCTGTTTCTCCACCACCTCATTGCCCCCATAGAGAGGGGCCTTCCCCTACAGAAGTCCTTTGCTAAACTAAAATATAAAAGACAAGCCATGGGCTGCCTGTATCAACTTCTCAGTGAACGTAGGATACTAAGAGAGGTGTCGCACCTTCCATTTGGTGATAACACAATCTGTGCAGAGGCTAGATTTCTATGCCATGCCCCAAAGGTGAACCATGGTGAAGATGTGAGTGAAATGGAAGAGAAAAGGGTGAGAGGGACCCAAGACGAGGACCCTTGCCTGAGGGTCCCAGGTCTTAGTGGGATCCTGAGTAGCCCTGAGGGTGCTGTTACTGGGCATTATGGGGTGGGGGGACCTCCATTGAGTGTCTTGTGTGAGCATGAGGTGGAGAGCACTCACAGATGGACAAGAGGGATTCTGAGTGGGGGTGGTGGGTGGGCTCTTCACAGATGGCTTCTGAGAGGCTGCTCATCTACACGAGGAGACAGGGAGTGTCAGGGGAGACCCCGTCAAGGGCTGGGAAGTCCACACTGCGGTGAGTTCTACCACAGTTACGTCTGCGCCAGCACAGTGGCGCCTTCTCCCTGTCCCCATTCCCTGAACCACACAGCGGAACAACACAGAGCGTGAGCAGTGTGTGGCTCTGTGTGAAGAGCACAGGGAGGAGTTAAAGCAGACGGGGTGTGGGGAGGTCAGATGCAGATGTCCCTCCATCTTAGATGAGGGACTCAAGCAGCAGGGGCTTCTGGTGTTCTCTCTCCTGGAACCCATCTCCCTCCAGCAGACTGAGGGATTGTCTGTCTTTCTTCTAGTGATAAATTGGACACGGGAAGTGTCTTTTTCTAGTTCTTTATCCAGAAGGGGCCTCTCTCTGTCCTATTCAACAACAATGACATCAATAACAATAACAACAACAATAACATTATAAGGGCAGGAGTCGGGCAGTAGCACAGCGGGTTAAGCGTACATGGTGCAAAGTGCAAGGACCGGTGTAAGGATCCTGGTTGGAGCCCCCGGCTCCAAACCTGCAGGGGAGTTGCTTCACAGGTGGTGAAGCAGGTCTGCAGGTGTCTATCTTTCTCTCCCCCTCTCTGTCTTCCCCTCCTCTCTCCATTTCTCTCTGTCCTATCCAACAATGACAACATCAATAACAATAACAATAATAACTACAACAGTAAAACAACAAGGGCAACAAAAGGGAATAAATAAATAAATAAATATATTTTTAAATAACTATAAAAAGCTATGGAACTCTCAAAGCTGGCAGCCATCCAGTTGGAACCCAGCAGAACTTGCTCACCCAGCCCCCTAACAGCAAGTCAAGTTAGCATGGGCCCAGGCTTACAGAGCATATGGTCTGTGCCAGGCACTGGCAGCTACTTGGGTCCAACACTGAGCCAGTCATGCCACAGCCTCTGCCTTCAGCAAGACCCCACCCAGGTGGAGAGACAGGCACCAGAACAAACAATAAATGCCCCCTACCCCCAGTAACAGAGCTGCAGTATTCAGAAGGCACTCATTTCTGAATGGAGGCATGAATGAACAAAGGAATGAATGAAGTAAAGTGTGTTGTGCAGTGCTGGCCCTCAAGATCACAGAAGGCTGTTGAAAGAGGTGATACTATGTAGCTTGGAGGAGGATGAATAAACTTAACCCCCATGTACTGGGGATGGGAGGGGGAGTATTCCAGGTACAGGAGGTGGCATGTGCCAATGGCCTGAGGTAGACAATGCAAGTGTATGGCAGACTCAACAGCCCTCTGGTCAGCTGGTGTGGGCTGTGAGTGCCGCAGTGGGGGCATGTGGAAGAGTCGGGATCTGTGATGTAGGCAGGGCTGGGTTGTAAAGAACATTGTCATCGTGCCAATGTTGATTCATCCAAAGAAATGGATCTTTTGAGTGAATAGGAGAGGTTAGTATTTTTATGCAGTACTAGCACCGATCCAATGAGATTGTTTCTGCCGCACCTCCATCGTCACTTTTGCCGGTGATGATGGCGAAACACAATGTCATATTAAGTTCTCAGTTCCAATCACAGAATGGCACGTGGAGGATGCCCTTTGGCCAGGTCGAGACAATCACAACAGCATCCATGTCAGCTCAGGGTTTGGGGTGGAGAAAGTGGGCAAAGCAGAATCTTGGGGAGTCCTTGCCCATGGGAAGCCAAAAAAAGCACCAGGACAGAGGCTTTGAAATTCACAATCAAAGCTGGAATCAGGTACCTGGGGAGAGAAAAATTCAGCAGAATCACAGGAACCATTCTCTTCCTGTCCTGGCCACCAAACACCCGACATCTCTCAGGCAGAGTCCCAGATCCCAGCCCCCCACCCCCACCCCCAGACCAGACCCCAGCCTGAGCTCTCAGGCTCTGGGGCCTAGCACCTAGTGATGGTGGAGATATGCCCCACTGGACTCCCACAGTAGGGAGAACAGCGGCAGACAGGAAAAACCGCAGACAGGAAGAGAGGACAGGACCAGACCAAACCTGTCCATTCCTTTTAAAGAAGCCTCATGCTAGAAGACGCCACTGGGCAGCCGTGGTTTCCTATTCACCAGCACAGGAAAGGGAAACCCATCAGGCTGGAGCATCAGCTTGTCTGTGCACAAAGCCTCCTGGGAGAATCCGCAAAGGAAGCCCCGCCCCTCCCTGGCTCCTAGGATTGACAGCCTGAACCTGTGGGGTTAGCGTTGTCCTTCTCACAGTTCTGGGATCCCTGTGCTTCAGCATCCTGGCTGACTGCTGTGAAGGCGGTAAAAGTCTCTTCCCTTAGGCCCAAGGTGTATGGGGTTCAGAGGGGAGAGGAGCTGGGCTCCTGATGGTGAGGCCAGTCAAAGGAAGTTTGCTCAACTCAAACTGGAACTTCCTCAGGACCTTGGAAGTCTCCACTTCCACATCACTGCCTTCCCCAAGGTGGCTTGCCATCACCCCCCGTCAGCCCTTCATCTGCCCTAGCTCTGCCCTACACAGGATCCTGGGGACCCCTTCCCACTCCCAGCCACCACCACGCAAAAGCCGCATCTCCAAGCTGCTCCCAAAAGCCCTTAGCTGCAAGCAACTCCTCACCCCCTCAGCTTGACTCTCTTCCTTCCTACACAGATAACAAAGGAGAAACCTCTTTGGCCTAATCAGGGTGTTGTGGGGTTTTTTTGTTTTGTTTGGTTTGGTTTTGGTTTTGGTTTTTGGTTTTTGTTTTAATCCAACTTGGGCATGAAAGCAGGCATAGGCAAGGTCAGCATTGATGGCTTGATGAAAAAGAGAGAGAAAGAGAGAGAATGGATGCCTCACCTGAACCCCTGAACACTGAAGCCCTTCCCCGCCCCCAGTACAAAGCTCAGAGGCAGGTGTGAGGATGTGCAGAAAGGTGTGTGTGTTTTCTTGTCATTTGCGACTCTGATGATGGACTCACGATGCCCGCTCTTCCCTTTCTCTTACACCTTACCTACCTACTAAAGGAGGAGTTCTTGCTTGGTAAGTGGATGTGATCCGCAAAGACACCAGAGAATTGATTAGAAGCCACTCGAGAGCCTTAGCCACCTTCTCCAGGGGTTAAAAGACACGCACAGATATGTCTGCAGAGAGCTTTTCCCCCGTTTGTTTTCAGTCAGATGATTTGACTTCCTTTGTTTTGTTTTGTTTTGTTTTGTTCCCCTCATTCTTTTCCCCTTTCGTTGAAAACAACTCCGATGTCATTTGGTGACCTTGACTTTATATTATTAAAAAAAAAAAACAGAAAACAACTCTCATCATTATTTCATTTCTCCCCCCCGCCCAGGGATATTTGTTCAGGGTCTGATCAGGCAACTTTTTCTTTAAATAAATAAAGTCAAATTCATTGAGGATTTTGGTTGAAGTTGGAAATTTGGGCTTTATCTCCTGTTTTATCTTTATGTTTTTGGTTAAGTTCCAAGATATATATATATATATATTTTTTTTTTTTTTAGGCCCAGAGCTCCATTTCTTTTTCACCTCTTTATTTTAATTATTGCTTTTAGGTTAAGGGTGTTTACACCCCCCTCCCCCTTTCAATTCAGTTGTCTCTTTTGTTTGAGTTGATTCATTAGAACTTAAATTTTGTATAATTTCCTCTTTATTTTTTTCCTTTTGTTTAATCTGAACCGCATGCTCCCTCTCTGCATGATACCTGAATTTTCCAGTTATCCTAGCAGGGGGTAAAAAAAGAAACTTTTCTGTGATCTCCTTTCAGGAATTTGTGCTTTTGGGTTTTTTTTTTATTTGTTTGGTTGGTTTTTTATTTTTTCTTTTTTTGCGTCTCTCCTCTCTCTCTCTCTCCCTTTCTCTCTCCTCTTTCCTTTTGTTACAGTGCATCATGATGGTAAACATTTCTTGGTTATTTAGACACTGTCCCCCAGACCCAGCAACCAGCAATGTCCAATGGATGTTTTTGCTTTCAGATCTCTGGGTCGGGGTCTGCCGCTGACCTCTTTACCAAAACAGCCAGTCCACTGGACGCCTCTCGAGGAAGATCCCAGGAGTATGACTCAGGCAATGACACCTCCTCGCCACCCTCCACGCAGATCAGTCTGGCCAGGTCGAGGGGCCAGGAGAAGGGGAGCCCCCGGGGGGACCTCAGCAAGAGCCAGGAACTCAACAGTGGCAACACTTCGGATTCTGGGAACTCCTTCACCACCTCCTCACCGCAGAACAAAGGGGCCACATTGGAGAACCTCTCCCCCACCAGCAGAGGCAGAGAGTCCAGGTGGGTGCACCTGGGATGAAATGGGAAGGATCCCGGAGGTACCCCAAGCCTCCTTCCCTAGCCCTGCAGGTCCTGACCCAGGAGTCTGTTCTGTACAAGGGTGAGCAAGCTCAACTCAAGCTGAAACTCTTTTGAAAAATAAATCCAGGAATCCTACTTCAGGTAGAGCTGGATCCAGGAGCTCAAAAATAAACCCCTGGGAATCTGCTTTCCTGTTTCTTCTCCGCTCTATCTTTTCCTCAATTGATTTAATTCTCAAGCTGACCTTTCCCAAAGCACTGGTAAATGGTTAGCTTTCTAACCAATGGAAGGAGAATGCCTCCTGGGAGGGGCAGGCAGTGGCACACCCAGTTAAGTGCACATAGTACTAAGCATAAGGACCCGGGTTCAAACCCCCGCTCCCACCTGCAGTGGGGATGCTCCACGAGCAGTGAAACAGGCCTGCAGTTGTCTTTCTCTCTCCCTCCCTATCTCCTCCCTGCCCAGCTTCTCTCTGTGCTATTAAAAAAAAATGAAAAAGGGAAAAATGGTCACCCAAAGTGGAAAAGTGGTGGATGCTGTAGTGCTGCCGAGCCCCTGCAGGCTGTATATATATGAATGCTCTTCCTCCAGGGAGATCAGCAGCTCACCAAGGCCCATGCTCCTTAGCTCCACTTGGCCCAGCTCAGATCACTTGCTGGAACAAACTGTGGCCCAAGGGGATGCTGGGACCTTGGCCAGGAGGTGTCACATGCTACCATGGGGCTCACCAGTGGAATATTCCCAGGTACACTGAAAATGGAGCCAGTCTGGGTCTCTCTGGAAAAGGCAGGTTGTCAGTATCACAAGAGAGATAGAGATAGAGACAGAGACAGAGACAGAGATAGAGATAGAGATAGATAGATAAAGAGAGAGAAGCCAGAGCAGCAGTCCAGTACATGCAGCACCAGGAATTGAACTGGGAGCCTCAGGTATGCAAGCCCCCTGGCTCTGCCAATCCCCTCACTGCTCTGACATTGTTGGTGCACATCCAAACACTCAGGCTACATGAAGTTTTCCTACACAACATCCCCCCCCCCCCGCCCCCGTGCTGGGCTCAGGAGCCAGTGCTGGGCTCAGGAGCCAGTGATGATTCTAGGTAAACACAAGAAGCCACAGCAAAGCTGTGTCACAGTAACAGCGTGGCAGTAACAGCACTGACGCCTGCCAGTCACTCTGGAGCATTCATTCACTTCCCGCTCCCCCCTCTTGGCAGCTGGAGGGGGAATAAAGGCACAGCCTGAGTCGGGGGCAGGGAAGGGGGAGTATAGTGTAGTGACTAAGGCAGAGGCAGAGGAAGCTGGGAGGTGGTCTGCAGGTGGGGCGGGGGGCATCAGCTTTTGTTCCTAGGGCCTGAGGTCTTAGCAGAACAGCCCTGACCTTAACACTGAAGTGGTTAACAGTTTCTTCAAGGTCACGGCACCCTTGGTCCCCAAATAGGGAGTCCAGTTCAGTCCTGGGAAACAGTGTAGCAGTCACATGGAAACCTGGCCTCAGTTTTGCCTGCCCAGGACACCCCTGGCCTAAGTTCTGACCCAAGGGGTGGTGGAGAGTCAGGGAGGGGCCAGAGCACATGTTTGTCACCAGGAGCAGCCTAGGCTTCCAGACGGGAAAGGGAGGACGCCCGTCGGCTGGAATCTGCAGCACTTTTACACAGCAAAGACAGGGTCGCAGTGATAAATAAGGACAACCATCATCATGGTAGCAGCTCGGGCTTTCTGAGCCCTAGATAGCTCCGTGCCAGGTGCCGGTCGAGAAAGATCTTCCAGGGGCCAGGCAGTGACGCACTGGTTAAGCGCACATGTTACCATGCATAAGGACCTGTGTTCAAGCCCCTGCTCCCCACCTGCAGGGGGAAGGCATCACAATTTCTTCCTTCCCTCTCAATTTCTCTGTCTCTATCCAATAGACAGATATCTGAAAAAGAAAAAAATCTTACTTACCTCCTCAGAAGCCTTAATGTGACAGTACTGCTATAAAGCCTTCCTTTCTAAATGATGAGGAAGCTGAGGCTCAGTGCAGGTGAGAAGCTCAGTTACTAGAGCCCAGTCCCAGGGTCCAAACACAGCCCCGTCTCCAGACTGGAATGAAGCCAGCAGCATCCAGCACGTACTTCCCTGCTGGGCTCCAGCAACACTACACAATTCAGAAGCCGACCTGCACTTTTCAGTATAAATGGCCTCCAGACCCTTGTCTGTTATCACGTCAGCTCTGGGCAGGGGGCTTCGTGGAGGAGACATCAGGTCGATGCCAGGCTAAGGGAGTAGCGAGGTGTCGGGGGCTTTGGGCCTGGGCACCTGGGGGTCCAGGTTTCTCTCTGTTACCTTGGGGGCTGGAGAAACATCAAGGCTGGGGACCACCAGGCTTAGGGGGTTATGAAGGAAAGCTTCTTGGAAGAAGTGAAATCCTCCTGAGTGAAGCCTGCTGGTCTGGGGATGTCTGGAGCTGGCACTAGAGAAAGCACAGCTGGGCTTTTCCCAGCTCCATAGCACCAGCGATCTGAGGGAGGGGAGTTTTGAACAAGCAGCTGTAGACAGAAATAAATACACAGGATTAACCTTATGTATGTTAATTCATCTATTTATTTATATAATGAGAGAGAGAACTTGAGCATCACTCCAGCATATGTAGTATTCACTCCTGGACAGGAACTATAAGAAGAGGACAGGGGAGAAGTGTCCAGGTTTTGGGAATGTTCTAAGGCCTGGAGGCAGGGCAGGGGAAGGAGGAGGCTCCAGGAATAATGAGTGGCCCCTTGTGGGTGGAATCTATAGAAGCAACCCTGTTTACATGATTTGAACTTAACCCTTGACCCCATGCATAGTAACAGGACCTCAGACCCCAACCGTTAGCCAGCCTAGCCCCAGGCAGGATGGGGGTACACTGGTCAGGACCCTGCCTTCACCCTTTGGGTCTCCATTCTCAAAATGGGCAACACCAGTTTCCCAGATATAAACAGGCTACATGCCACCATCTCCTCCTCCTCCTCCTCCTCCTCCTCCTCCTCCTCCTCCTCCTCCTCCTCCTCCTCCTCCTCCTCTTCTTCCTCTCCTTCTCCTTCTCTTTAACCAAATCCATGTATCTATGGTATTTTAGCAAATCCATGTTATTGACTTTAATGAGCTCAGGCCTTTCTGTGAAGAAATGTGTAATGCCACCTGAAATAGAAAATGAGTGTCACTTGTCTAGCTCTTGATAACAGGTGCTTTCAGCTGTACTAGATCCAGCTGGGGACTTGACACACGTGAACCCTGCACTCTACCACAGAGTCACCACCCCGACCACCAGGCTTGTGCACACTGAAAGCACATGTTATCAAGAGTTAGACAAGCAACACTCATTGGAAAGGAATTCTGACTCCAATTAAAATATATAAGACTGAAACAGAGCATTTGATTCTAGTGATAGTTGCTTGCCCATAGCTCTTTCTCTTTATGAGATGATAAAACCCCAGGTAGGGCCCCCCCTCTCTCTTTTAAAGATATATTTTTATTTATTTCATGAGAATATTTTGAGAGAGAGAGAGAAACCAGAACTTCACTCTGACATAGTCAACACCAGGAATGGAACTGGGAGCCCCAGGCATGTGAGTCCCGTGCTCTTCCCACTTCACTGTCTCCCCTGACTGCAGATCTTGCTTGTGGATGTAATCAGAAACACTAATATAATAAAGTCCAGAATGGAGTGAGGCTTCCACCACCTGGTCAATGCTATTTACCATCATAGCCTTATACAGTGACTTGATACTTGGGTCCCATGCTTGGGGAAATGCTGAAATTAAGGGTTTTTCATTTTATTTAAGTATTTGTTTTGCAAAGTCAAGGTCTCATGGATACACAGTTCATTGCCCCCCCTTATTCTTCATTCAAATTGTATTATCTTTATTTAGTTATAGAGACAGCCAGAAACCAAGAGGGAAGGAGTGATAGAGAGGGAGAGAGACAGAGAGACACCTGAAGCCCTGATTCACCGCTCCTGAAGGGTCCCCCCTGCAGGTGGGGACAAGGGGCTTGAACCTGGGTCCTTGTGCATTGTAGCATGTGTGTTCAAGCAGGTGCGTCACTACCATCCCCTTTTTTTAAAGCTTTATTTGAGAGAGGGAGAGGCTGTTCAGCTCTTGGATCTGGTGGTACCAGGCATTGAACCTGGGATGTCCTGTACTCTCTCACACAGAGCCACCTCCCAAGGTGGCTTCTTCCTGCTCCACAGCTCTAGTTCTTGTGGTTGGAGGATGGGGAAAAGTCAAGGAGCGTTCTGAGGGCACCACACAAGTGAGCACTATCTAGAGATGCCCCCAGGCCTGGGGCAGACGAGCTCTCACACACTTCTTTGGGCCCTGCAGAGGATTCCAGTCGCCCTGTCTGGAATGCGGGGAGGTGAAGAAGTCCAGCAGATCCGCCCGCAGCTCCCCCATGAGAAGGTGCTCTCGCAGTTCCTCATATGCCAGCGACCGCTCCTCCAGCCACTTGTCTGGATCCCCAGACTCCAGGGCCTCCCCCAGGTACAGCCGAAGCAGATCCACCTCCCCTGGGAAGAGGTGAGTGTCCTTTTAAAAAGACTGACTTATTTATTATGAGAGAACAAGAGAGGAAGAAGAGAGAGAGAGAGCAGAGCAATGCTCAGCTCCAGCAAAAAGTGATGCTGGGGGTTGAACCTGTGGCGTCTGGGGCCTCAGGCATATAAGGCATCGCTCTAACAGGTTGAGTTCTCTCCCCAGTTCCACAAGTACTGGTTCATTATTATTACTACCAGTATGACTTTTTAAAATATTTATTTATTTATTCCCTTTTGTTGCCCTTGTTGTTTTATTATTGTTGTAGTTATTGTTGTTGTTATTGATGTTGTCATTGTTGGATAGGACAGAGAGAAATGGAGAGAGGAGGGGAAGACAGAGAGGGGGAGAGAAAGATAGACACCTGCAGACCTGCTTCACAGCTTGTGAAGCGACTCCCCTACAGGTAGGGAGCCGGGGGCTCGAACTGGAATCCTTACACAGGTCCTTGCCCTTTGTGCCACCTGCGCTTAGCCCACTGCGCTACCACCCGACTCCCTCCCTTTTTTAATAGAGAGATAGTGAATGAGACTGGAGCACTGCACAGATCTGGCTTAAGGTGGTACTGGGAATTGAACTTGAGACTTAAGAGCCTCCAGCATGGGAGGCTTTTGCAGAACCATTATACTGTCTTCCCAGCCCGGTAAGTGCAGTTTTGACTTTGGTTCTGCAGGAAAGCTCATTAAGGTAACCAAAGATGACCTTTTCTTCTGGATATACAACGCTACAGTCTAGCAGGAGACAAAAGTACTTAAATAAATGTTTAAGAGACAGAGAGAGAGAGAGAACACCACGCCTGTATGTGACGCCAGGGACTGAACCTGTGTGGGACATACACTATAGTCAAACAGACCCGTGTGCAAATCTCTTACCAGCCGACCAACATCAAACAATTTACATCATCTGTCTCTGCCTCCATCCCCCTCTACAGAAAGGGCTAGATGGCAGCGCCTGATCCCAGGAGGCTGTAGTGAGGACTTCAGTGAGATGCTACACACAAAACCTTAGTCCAATGCCTGCCACACAGTGAAATCGTAATAATCCCCACCAGCCTTTGCTGTGGGTTGTCTGTCAGTCAGCATGCTGAGTGAGCCGCCCAGACTGATTCACTGAATTTACTGTGGGGTCAGTAGGTATTGTCCGCCTTCCCCAGGGGAGTGGAGTCATCTGCCCCAGTGCACACAGCGAATGAATGAGCCAGCAGGAAAGTCAGGACTCTGATCAACCACCCCACAGGGAGGGGACTTCACTCCCCCTCCCCCAACCCCCAGGAATCAGAGGCCTCCAGGACAAGCCTGGTGGGAACCCTCGGGGGTGGTGTCCTCTCCTGCAGGTCCTACTCACGCTCACCCAGCTACTCCTCCAAGTCTGGCAAGAGGAGCCCGCCCAGCAGAAGCTCCAGGTCCCGGCGCAGCCCCAGCTACTCCCGCTACAGCCCCAGCAGGTATTGCCCCGCCCCCTCCCCGATGCACCAATAACGTTGAGTTTTCAGAGTAGGCTCCGCCTTTTAGCCCCGCCCACTACGTCCATAGTCTCCAAAGCCCCGCCCCTCAAGTCACCTGCTGGGATGAGTTGGGCCTGGGAGCTGACTCAGTCTTCTAGCATCTCCCTTAGTCAAGTCAGGAGCAGCCAGGAGGCCCCCCAGGCGTCCCTCTGACCTCAGATACCCAGCCCAAACGCTCCTGCCTCCCCCCCAACTCTAATCCCTGGCTCACACACAGCCTGCTGGCACACCTAGCGTCATCCCTCAGCCCTTCAACTTTTAAGCACCAGGCCTCCTTATCACTGCATCCCCACCCCTGCGCCTCTAAAACGCCGCCCTCCCAGGTGGACACCCCCACCCATGTCCATCCCCTCCCCCACAGGTGTCACCCACAGTCCCCCAGTCCCATCTGGTGCCCTTGGGTCTGCCCCGGCCCCAGGGGCGGGTGCCCCAGCTCCCCAATAACCCCGCTTGTCCCCTCAGGGAGCGGGACCCCAAGTATAGTGAGAAGGACTCGCAGCAGCGGGCGCGCCGGAGACGCCGGTCCTACTCGCCCATGCGGAAGCGCAGGAGGGACTCCCCGAGCCACCTGGAGGCGCGGAGGATCACCAGGTGAGGCTGGGGTGGGGGCCAGGCAGCACCCCCTATCAGCTGGGGCCTCGGGTGGGTTCTCTCCTGGCTCCTGGGACTGGAGTTCAGGCTGTCACTGGGAGCTCAACCCTAAACCCCCTAAGTGCCTGCCTCTCGCCCCACCATTGAAATTTTATGCTTTTGTCCAAAGGTCCCAGTTGAGCCATCTCGCCCCCTGCAGAGCTGGTAGGAGGGGGCGTGTCCGTGGGCGGGGCAACTGCCATGGTGGGCGTGGTCTGTGTGAGTGGGTGGGGTCAGAGTCTGAGAGTGGAGCTGGGTGGCGCTGGGAGGCAGGCTGGGCAGGACCGGAGAGTGAGCTAGGGCCAGGGCTTGGGGGACCTCAGCAACCCGTCAGGGCCATTACCTGGGGTTGGACCCACCACGCCCAGATGCGCCGCTCAAACTGACTCCTACATAATTATACCCCGAGCCAGGTGTAAAGAGGGCAGACAGCATTGTTTAAATGCCAGAGGGACTTCTGGGAGGAGCCCTGGGTAGTAAGGGGGGTGGGCAGTGAAGGTGGAGCCCTGGATTTGGAATTTCTCCAGGTGGCTTGGGAAACTTCAGTCCCCTCCCCCCTATGAAATAATGGAGGAATACGGAGTGAAAATGGGTAAAAAGACTTAGAGATGCTTTTGTAAACGCCCATGCAGAATGCTAGTACCCACTGCATCCACTGCCCTGGGCTGAATGGGCAGAGCGCACAGAAAATCAGCCCGTCTTGCCATAAATAGAAGGTCCCAGTAAAAGTCAAAATATTAATAGTCAGAACCCAGATTAAAGTTCCCACGTGGGTTTTGTCACCAGCTGGAGGCACTAAGGCCTTGCTTCCTTAAGCAAGAAGATGGACAGACAGTGCGTCTAGCTGAGAGCACTGATTATGGTGCACAAGGAACCAGGGTGAAGAGGGGACAGGGCAAAAGGCACAAAGATCCCCTGTAAGCTCTGTGGGCAGGGCTCTAGACTGATATCTACCTGGAAGAGTGACAAGAGAGACAGCCATGTTTCAGAGGGCAAGTGTTTATTGAGATAAAGCAGGGAAAGAAAGGAGAGGGAAGGGGCCAGGCCGAGGCACACCCAGTTAAGTGCACACATAGAAGTGCAAGGATTCAGGTTAGAGACCCCCCCCCCACTTCCCACAGCAGGGGGGACACTTCATGAGCTAGTCTGCAGGTGTCTTATCTTTCTCTCCCACTCTCTATTCTCCCCTCCACCGTCTCAATTTCTCTCTGTCCTGTCTAATAAAAATTAGAGAGGGCCAGGTGGTGGCACACCTGGTTGAGTGCACACTTTACAATGCTCAAGGACCCAGGTTCAAGCCCCTATTCCCCAACTGCAGGGGGAAAATTTCATGAGCAGTGAAACAGGGCTGCTCTCTGTCTCTCTCTCCCTCTCTATATCCCTCTTCCTCTCGATTTCTGGCTGTCTTAAATAAATAAAATTAATAAACAAAAAATTAAAATAGTAAAAAAAAATTAGAAAGAAAGGAAAAAATGGCCACCAGTGAGGTGCCTGGTGGCGGGGGGGGGGGGCATAATACTTTAGAGCCATCAGACCTGAGAGAAAGAGAAGTGGAGAGCCCCCAGTCTTCTTTTTTTATTATTTAATTTATTTATTTAAAAAAGGAGACATTAACAAAACCGTAGGATACGAGGGGTACAATTCCACACAATTCCCACCACCAGATCTCTGTAACCCACCTCCTCCCCTGATAGCTTTCCTATTCTTTATCCCTCTGGGAGTATGGACCCAAGGTCATTGTGGGATGCAGAAGGTGGAAGGTCTGGCTTCTGTAATTGCTTCCCCACTGAACATGGGCATTGACAGGTGGATCCATACTCCCAGCCTTTCTCTCTCTTTCCCTAGTGGAGAAGGGCTCTGGGGAAGCGGAGCTCCAGGACCCCCACACTGGTGGGGTCATCTGTCCATTGAAGTCTGGTCAGCATCATGCTGGCATCTGGAACCTGGTGGCTGAAAAGAGAGTTAACATACAAAGCCAAACAAATTGTTGAAGAATCATGGACCTAAAGGCTGGAATAGTGCAGATGAAGTGTTGGGGGGTACTCACTGCAAACTCTAGTGTACTACTGATTTCAGGTATATATTTTGCCCTAGTTTATGGATACATGTGAACATATGCTCTATCTCAGGGGACCTGGTCTATATCTAGGTTTTGGGACTTTGTTAGGAAGTGAACCACCTGGAATGGAATTAGAGAATCCTATGAAAGAAAAGGTCTCACCCCAGTAATGAAGCTGAATGGTTGTCATTCCACACCTGAAGTCTCTGGACACAGTCTGAAGTGAAGCATGCTGAGGTGGTACTCGTTGCATTGATTAGGTTGGGATCAGCGGATGCAATATTATTTGATATGAATTGAGAGAAGCATGCAGGAAAGTGCACCCCACCCTAAGGTTCCAGGACTGAGGGAAATATAAGCTCTATAGTGGAAATGTGAGGTTCCTGCTGTCTTAGGGTTCAAGAAGACAATAGATGGTTATTGTTATCATCACATTATTTGGTAATTGGGTTAACTTTGAAAAGTCCCTTTGTTAGAATTTGCTGTATAATACCCAACACTTCCATTCTCCCTGGTCTAGACTTTTGAGAGAGTCAGTATATCAAAGATTCAGCCTATGTATTAAAAAGACTCAGTCTGTGCTTTAAAAAGTTTGAGACATACAATCAATTTTCCCCTCTTATATTAATTAAATAGTGATTTATATGACTACAATTTAATAGGAGTGTACATAAACACCATTCCCATCACCAAAAGACTGTGTCCCATCCCACCCACCCACCCCCACCACCACTCCCTGCGCCCGGGGAAGCTGAATGTCCACTCTTACCCTCACCCCAGGATTTTTACTTTGGTGCCCTACCCAGTCTTCTTTGCAGTGGCTCTAGGGACGCTGAAGCAGGACCCTGAGGGGATTAACTCCCTGCATCCCGTGACCTCAGCATTCAGGTGGAGAGGGAGATGCAAGTCAGGTTTCAGACACCTTAGTGTCTGGCCCCTCTTCAGGGCTGCCAGCAGGGTACAAGGGGACGGGGTGCCAGTGTCCTTTCTCCAAAGGACTCTTGCAGGATGGGCACCTGGAAGGCTGCTGCTGGCCCTGGGGGGGTCAAGCTGCCCCGCCCCCCTGCCCCGGCGGGGTCTGGGCGGGGTCTGTGCGCGGCTCTCACACTCTGCCTCGCCTCCCTCCCTGCAGCGCCCGCAAGCGCCCCATCCCCTACTACCGGCCCAGCCCCTCATCGTCCAGCGGCCTCAGCAGCCCCTCCTCCTGGTACAGCAGCAGCAGTCGCCGCTTGACCAGTCGCAGCTACTCCCGCAGCCGCAGCCGCAGCCGCAGCCGCAGCCGCAGCCGGACCCGCTCCAGCTCCAGCTCCAGCTCCCGCAGCCCCAGCCCAGCCTCCCGCAGCCGCAGCCGCAGCCACAGCCGCAGCCGCAGCTGCAGCTACAGCTCAGCAGACAGCTACTCCAGCAGCGCCAGGCGCTAAGGGGGCGCCCTCCAGCCCGCTGCGCCCTGGGAGACCCCCTCACCCCGAGCCCTGCCCACCACCCTGCCTTCTCCTTGGGGACAGACACTGAGGGCTCCCCGACCCCCGTGGGGAGAAGGGAAAAAAGGAGGTGCAGGGAGGCCTCCACCAGCACATCCTGGGGCTCAGCTCACACTGGGGTGTGTGTGAGAGCTGCCCTCTGTGGCCCAGAGAAATGTCAAGGCTTCCCATGATTCAGAGGCCAGGTGTCTCTCTCCTGGGTCAGGAGAATGTCCACCCGCCGTGCTGACCATTGCTCAAGGGGCCTGCTGGAGTTAGGGACAGTAGGGCGCTCAGTAAAGAAGCTGCTGGGGTCACTCCCCCAGTCTCTGCCCAATGGGCTTCAGCCCCCAAGGCCACCTGGCAGCTTAGACGAGGACCCTCCCTGAGTTGTCTCCCTGAGGAAGGACACACGGGACCATCGATGGTCGGGCAGCTGGGTCCACCACCCACTTCCCAAGTTGCTTGGGCATCCACTGCATCCCCCAGGGCCATCTGCTGGACACTCCCCAGAGCCAGGGCCAGTGGCCATTCCTCAGCGCCAGGCAGTCTGGCCTCGCCCTGGGGTGGCACCCACAAGCCCCCTCCCCACAGCCCAGCTGCCACGCCCTGGACCCTCTCCAGTGCCGCCCACTAGCACCCCCACTGCCTCTCAGGAATCATGCCAGGGTGGGTCACAATCGATCAGATTAGGCGTGGGGTGAAGCCCAAATTCACAAGAGTCTGGGTGTGTGTCTGGGGGGAGGGGTTGGTTGCTCCATCCTTTGGGCTCCCCTGGCTTTTGGGGGCTTGTTGGCAGCTTGGAGAAGCCCCACCTTCATTCTTGCCCAGGGTTGGGCAGAGGGGGTAAGCTGATCCCTGCCACTCAGCTGCCACCAGCTGCTCCGCTGGTAACTGGGGCGCTGGGGAGAAGAGCCTTAAAATAGACTTGGGCATCCCCCTCACCAGCTGACTGGCTTTCCTTCCCGATGGGGCCGATGGTGTGATGGTCTCTGGATGGACAGGGCCCGGGGCGCAGTCTGGTCTCCATCTCCATCCTTCACAAGACCCCCCCCCCAGGTCATCTGGGGGAGACCCTACTGCTTGGAATTCTTGAAAACAGCGACCCCCGTCTCCTCCACCACTGGCTTCTCCATCACATCAGCCGGAGGAATCGGAAACCACCCCACCCCCACCAAAAAAATAAGTCCTTCTTCCACCTGAGAGCTGGTGAGAGTTGACCCACTGGCAGCAGCTGTAAATAACCCTCCTCCCACCCGGGAAGCCACACCTGACCGAGCTCGATCTCCCCGGAGACCCAGGAAGGAGACCGCCTTGAACCACAGAACCTCCAAAATGGAGGGAAGGGAGAGAGGCCCAGGACTCCACCTCACCCCAGACTGCCTTCCTTCAAGCAACTCTAGGAGACTCTGTTTTGTTTATTTTTTCCCAGTGCGTAGCAAGCCTCTTATTTTATTTATTTATGTCTATTTATTTATTTATTTATTTATGTAATGGCTGTCTTTCTCTCTGTTGCCATTAGCAGTATTCAGCTATTTATTTATTTATGGGGTGTATGTGTGTGTGTATGTGAGTTGGGGGTGGGAGGTTTCTTAATTATTTTTTTTTCTCTCTCCCTCTTCCTACTGCCTCCGTGGATAAGATTTGAGAAGGCGGGGATATTAGTTTTTGTTCTGAAGGTTAGACCCATGGAGGCCTAAAGCTGGAACATTCTAGGGAGAGGTGACTCAGAAGCACTCAAAGCCCATGGTCCAGGTCTGCACCCCAGGTTCCGGGCCACCAAGGGCCTTGTGAGCTAAGCTCCTAGACTAAAGTTAGCACAGGTAACAGTCTGCAAAGGGGCATTTGCCCTTCAAGTCCTTTGGGAGGGGGGCACTGCTTTGCATGGGGGGGGGGGTGGCAGAGAGGCGCGGTGGTGAGAACTGACACCTCCAACCACACCAAGCTTGTTCACCTGCTGGGAGAGGCACCCCACAGCCCTTTCTGAAGCAGGGAATCGCTGTCTTGGGTTCACTGCCAGCTGACCTGGTCTCCAGTGGGGCTTGGCGAGGAATTGCTGGAAACACCCTCGGCTGTCTCCCTGGCAATGTGACTGCCCGGGGCTTCCGTGCCTGCTCGGGGACATTTCTGTTCCTATGTTTCTCTTAAGCCCCTTGACATTTCCACCTGAAAACAGACCTCTGCTGATTTCACCCTTGGAAGCTTCTCCTTCCAAGGAACCAGACAGGTCCCCTGTAGCTCACTCAGGTAAGAGGCACCACTGAAGGACCAGCATCCCAAATGGGAAGGGGCCATGGCTTGAGGTCAACCCATGAACTTTCCAGGTGAGTGGGCCCCAGCAAATTGCCCCCTTACTCTGGGCCTAAGTTCCCACCTGTGGGAAGTGAAGCTGTTTTTTTTTAATTGGATCCAAAATGTGAGCCCTGGGCCCTGGAAACACTTTCAAGACAGACTGAGCTTGTGGAGAACAAGCAGGGAGAAGCAAAGCCTTCAGCACTCCCTAGAAGGTTCTCGATCACCAGAGAGAAGGGGAAGGCAGTTGCCCCCCTGAACTCTCTTTTGTGGCTTAAGAAGAGCTAACTGGCACCAGGAACATTCTAGG
Organism: Erinaceus europaeus; assembly: GCF_950295315.1. Lineage (NCBI taxonomy): Eukaryota > Metazoa > Chordata > Mammalia > Eulipotyphla > Erinaceidae > Erinaceus > Erinaceus europaeus. The sequence goes on along the minus strand of NC_080167.1, from coordinate 7,370,303 downwards.
TCACGCAGGTGGGACTGCATCTTTACCTCTGTTTATTTTTTTAAATTTATTTATTATTGAATGCAGACAGAAAGAAATTGAGAAGGGAGGGGGAGATAGAGAGGGGAAGAGGCAGAGAGACCTGCAGCCCTGCTTCACCACTTGTGAAGCCTTCTCCCTGCAGGTAGGGACTGGGGGGTTGAACCTGGGTTCTTGAGAACTGTCATGAAAGCGCTTAACTGTGTGTGGCACGGCCTGGCCCTTCTCTCCTTCTTTAAGGACAAGTCATTCAGAAGCAAAACAAATTGAATGGTTTTGAAAGACACAAGGGTCTTCCTCTGGAAAAACTCCCACAGGCTGACACCTGGCTGAGACCTGTCCCTTTCCCAAAATGCTTTTGTTTGAAGAAGCCAAAGATTCAGGGTGCACCCCCAATTTCAAAAGCACATGTCCCCCCTCCTGTTATCAAACCTCACTTCCATTTTTTCTTCTCCCGTGTGTGTGTGTGTGTGTGTGTATGTGTGTTTTCCCTAACCCCCCCCAACAAAACTCTCATATCTACTTTGCCTGGTTTCCCTCTGCAGCTGAATATAACATTTTGTCTGATTAAAAAAAAAATGATGATGATGATAAACCAGGATTCCTCAGAGTACACCCCACGTCCCTCAGCCGGCCAGTGTCCAGCTGAGGAGACCTGTCCTCACTGGCTGTGTTAGTTCTGCCTCTTGCCTCTCTTCACTTCCACATGGGTGAGCCCAGGCACTCAGGCTGGTCTCCCACTGCCCCTCCCCACCCCCACTGCCTACCCACCCTCCCACCCCCACTCCTGTCCCGGTTGTTTTGTTTAGTTTTCGAGATTTTCTTTGTGGAGGCTTTTGTTTTCCAGCAATGGGTGTTTTACACTATAAATACCATGACTGGGGGCCTTGTCGCAAGGTGGTTTATTTAATTATTTATGTCCTATTTATTGAATGGTGCTGTGTAGGAGAGCGGTACAGTGGGGGGACTTGTCTGCAGCAAAGATGCCGTTCCCACCCACCCAGGTGAGAGTGCTAAAACCACCTGGCAAATTGGAACTGTCAGGAGCGGAGGCTTCTGTCATACAAACTAAGCTCAGATGGAACTAAAACACTGGTTATCTCTGGAAGAAGATCATTTAGATGGAAATTAATTGAGGAATAAAATGCCTACGCACACACTGACTTCTATTAAAAAGTCACAACTCCTTGAATAGTGGGATGTGGGGGGAGAAGTTACTGGCCAGGAAAAGTCCCATCTCACCCTCCAATGCGGTGAGCTAAAGGCTTTGGGATGGCATCTGTCTGTGTGTGCTTCTCTTGTCTGGATGGCAAGGGGGTGAGGGGTGAGTCTCAGGCCTCAGTCTTGTCATCTGAGAAATGAGCTTTGGCCTGAGCATCCCTGGCAGGGTAGAGGAAGGAGTTCTAACCCCAGTGCCGGGGCTCCAGGTGAGCACAGGTGTGGGCACTGTGCTTTCGGCTGAAGGGTGTCCCCCCCCCCCCAGGAAGGACTTGAGCAGCAGGGCTGGCGGTGGCTCTGCCCGCTGAGCTCATTGAATTGGTGACTCTTGTGGCCTGAGTCACAGCCCCCTGAGTGTCACTTGAGCTTCTCTCCCAGCCCAGCTGTACAGGGAGTGTCCAGGGAGGGATGCCGGTGGTTTTGCTGGGCCCCGGATGTTTCCATGTTCCATCTGTGAGGCCATGGTCAGTCACTCAAACCTGCCAGTGACACAGGGCCTGTTGCTATTTCTCAGAGGAGAAAATCAAGGTGGGGAAGGGGAAGGTGAGGCCCCCTAGCTCCTGTGACTCAGGTCTGCCTGGCCCCTGCCCCCCACCCCCCACTCTCTTGGATGCTGTTTCTGCTGTTCAGTGCCGAGGGCTCTTTTCCGTGCTGGGTGTCTGGGGTGTCTGTTCTCTGGATTCTTCTCAGCTGTCGCCTGCCTCCAACAGTCACTGGTCAGGGACCAGCAACGTCTGCCCCACCCGCCCAGGGAGCCACCTTGGTGCACCCCAATGTCATTTCTCCATGTTGGGGGGCTAGAGCTCCCCTGTGGAAAACCCCAACCCGGGGGACCCACTACCAGCACAGCTCAGCTTCTGCCGGAAGTCCCCATTGGAGGAGGGGAAGTTCTCGTGTCCCCTAGCACCTGGGCCCCTGGGATGTGGTGGCTGTGGGGTGTCTGGTTTTCTGGTCCCCACACCTAAGCATCACCTTCCCCTGCTGGGGGGGTCGGATTTTTTTCAGTCTGTATGAAACACGTCTCTGTCCTAATAAAAGGTCCCATGGTGTGGTGTTCTCACATGCTGCCCGGTGTCCTCTGTCTGTGTGGAGTGGCCAGACACAGCAAGGTGGGATGTGGGGGTGGGGTGGGGAGTAGAGGGTGGAACAGAGCCCCCTGAAGGTGGCCACTGTCACACTGCTCATCTCCAGTCTTCAAGCCTCAAATCAAACTAGGCTTTCAGGCTTCCTCTGAGTGTAATTAGCATCCAAGCAACAACTTCAGAAATGTCTCTCTGGGATAAGGAGAGAGCTCAGCCTCTTAGAGCACCAACTTTCATGCTTGAGGCCCCAGAGGTCCCAGGTTCAATCCCCAGCACCACCTTAGGCTAGACAGAGCTGAGCAGTGCCCTGCTATCTCTCTCTCTCAACAAATCTTTATTTAATGTATTTTATTTTGATAGGAGAGAGAAAAATGAGAAGGGAAGGAGCAGGTAGAGAGACACCTGTAGACCTGCTTCACCACCTGTGAAGCTTCTCGCCCTGCAGGTGAGGACCAGGGGCTTGAATCCAGGTCCCTACACATAGTAACCTACTACCAGCCCAGCTCAGCTTCTGGAAGTCCCCATTGGAGGGGGAGAAGATCCTGTGTCCTTTGGCATCTGGGCCCCTGGGACACACATGGTGGCTGTGGCGTGTCTGGTGAGTGGTGAGGCAGCCACCACTCCATCCAAATAAATCTTTTTTTAAAAAAATTAATATTTATGGAGGGGGTAGATAGCATAGTGGCTATGAAAACAGACTGTCATGCCATAAGCCAGAGCTGAACAGTGCTCTGGTAAAAATAAGTAAGTCAATTTAATTTTTTTAATAATTTTTATATTTATTTATTTTCCCTTTTGTTGCCCTTGTTTTTCATTGATGTTGTTATTGATGTCGTCGTTGTTGGATAGGACAGAGAGAAATGGAGAGAGGAGGGGAAGACAGAGAGGGGGAGAGAAAGACAGACACCTGCAGACCTGCTTCACCGCCTGTGAAGCAACTCCCTTGCAGATGGGGAGCCAGGGGCTCGAACTGGGATCCTTACTAGGGTCCTTGTGCTTCCCGCCACGTGCGCTTAACCCGTTGCGCCATGGCCTGACTCCCCAATTTAATATCTTTAAAGCAAGAAACCTCTTCTGAAGCACATTGTATGTTTGATATTACTCTGTTCTTACCTCTGCTCCATGGGGTAGGATAAGCATCTCCTCCCTGCAAGAAAGCAAAAAGGCCCACCAAGGCCAGACCACTGCCCACAGACCCCAAGCCCTGCACTCCACTGCCCCAGAGACTCCAGACACCAGATTTCTCAGTGGAATCTGTTTCCTCCCCGAAGACCTGGGCATCTGGGGGCTGGGGGCGGGGGTGGAGGGTGGAGTTCAGGGTGAGGCTCAGGTCTGTGAGTCTTGATGGCCTGGAGTCAAAGCTAGACAGCTCCCAGTCACATGGCGCTGTTGTGAGCCACCCCCTCCCCTGCCCGGGTGCTATAAGACATGGGGGGGGGGGTGGCTCTGAAAAAGGGGAAGGGAGTGTGGAGCAAAGGGGCACAGGTGGTAGCACACCTGATTAAGTGCACATAGTACTAAGTGCAAGGACCCATGCAAGGATCTGGGTTCAAACCCCCCCCACCGCTCCCCACCTGCAGGGGGGAGGCTTCACAAGTGAGTGGTGAAGCAGGGCTGCAGGTGTCTCTCTTTCTCTCTCCTCTATCTCTCTCCCCTTCAATTTCTCTCTGTCTTATCTAATAAAAAAATAATTTTTGGAAAAAAGGAAAAATGGCCCCTGGGTCGGTACAGTAGATTTGTTGTGCAGAAACGAAGCCCCAGCAGTAATCCTGGTGGCAGTAAAAAAGTTAAAACATAAAAATAAGGACTGTGCCCTCCCCCCCATCCCTATGGAAGCTTCTGGAAACATGATCATTGTTAGGTTCAAGAGTTTCTCATCACAGAGAACTGGACTTGAAAACACTCATGGAGTTGAGCAAGTGAAGAAGAGGACAGAGCTAGGAAGTAGGGAATTCCTCCCTCTAAAAAGAAAAAAAAAACTACAAACTCCCCTCCCCCTCAAAAATAAGGCAGGTAGAAATCTTTCCTTTTTCCAGTAAAACCTGCAGTTTTAGATTTTAAAAAAATCTTGTCTATTTTGAAACAAGTTGTTTGATTTGCAAACACTACGTGGGTTAGAAATAACACACACAGGAGTTGGGCCGTAGCGCAGCAGGTTAAGTGCACGTGGTGCCAAGCTCAAGGACTGGCATAAGGATCCTGGTTCGAGCCCAGGGCTCCCCACCTACAGGGGAGTCGCTTCACAAGTGGTGAAGCAGGTCTGCAGGTGTCTGTCTTTCTCTCCCCCTCTCTGTCTTCCCATCCTCTCTCCATTTTTCTCTGTCCTATACAACAACAACATCAACAGCAACAATAATAACTACGACAATGATAAAAACACACACATAGGTCATATATATATATATATATATATATATATATATATATGTCCCCACCCCCAGGGCTACAAGGTCTTGTCTTATAGAACAAACAAAACAGGTCTCCACCACCCCTGTTCCTAGCAACCTGGATTGTATTTGAGAATGTCCCTTAAAAAAGTCACTGGATAGGGGGCAGGCGGTGGCACGCCGGATAAAGTGCACATAATATGAAGCAAAAGGACCTGTACAAGGATCCCAGTTCGAGCCCCCCTGGCTCCCCAACTGCCTGGGGGGGTGTCCTTTCACAAGCAGTGAAGCAGGTCTGCAGGTGTCTATCTTTCTCTCCCCCTCTCTGTCTTCCTCTCCTCTCTCTGTTTCTCTCTGTCCTATCCAACAATGACGACATCAGTAACAACAAAATAATAACTACAACAAGGGCAACAAAAGGGAAAATTAATCAATTAATTAATTTAAATATTTTTTTAAAAAATCACTGGATGGGGGCAGGTGGTGGCACACCGGGTTACAAAGCACTTGCGCAAGGATCCTGGTTCGAATCCTGGCTCCCCGCCTGCAGGGGGATCACTTCACAAGAGGTGAAAAGGATCACAGTTCAAGTCTCTGGCTCCCCACCTGCAGGGGAGTCGCTTCACAAGCGGTGAAGCAGGTCTGCAGGTGTCTGTCTTTCTCTCCCCCTCTCTGTCTTCCCCTCCTCTCTCCATTTCTCTCTGTCCTATCTTAACAACGATGACAACAGTAATAACTACAACAATCAAACACAACAAGGGCAACAAAAAGGAATAAATAAATATTTTTTAAAAAGAATAAAGTTCCAATTAAACCTGAATCTTTAGATTAAAATCTGATATTTTAAAATTTTTATAAGTCAGAGGCAGGGTGGTGGTACATCTGGTCAACTGCACAAGTTACAATGCACAAGGGTCCAGGTTCAAGCCCCCACTCTCCATCTGCAGTGGGTGGGGAGAGCTTTGGGGGTGGTGAAGCTGGCTATAGGTGTCTCTCTTTCTCTCTTCTCTATCTCCTTTCTCCTCAATTTCTCTCTATCTCAGGACCAGGTGGTGGCAAACCTGATTGAGTGCACACGCTACAATGCACAAGGACCCAGGTTCAAACTCCTGGCCCCAACCTGCATAGAGGAAGCTTCACAAGTGGTGAAGCAGTGCTGCAGGTCTCTTCATGTCTGGCTCCCCACCATGTCTGTACCTACCCACTCAGTCTCCCTGTCTCTACCCATATAAATAAATAAAATATAAAAAAAAATCTTTGTCTCCATCCAAAAAAAGTAAATAAATTAAGAAATAAATGTTTATAAGATACCTTGATTTGCACTGTGTGTGTTAGACACACTCACACCCAGGGTACATAGACCAGCCCTGTTTGCCAGAGGACAAAGCTGAGGCTTACAGAGGGGAAGAAGGAAGGACATACACAAGTGGGAATCTGTCCTGTGGGTGGCCTGCCCCTCAATAACTCTGAAGGTGGGAACCCCACACTCAGAACTAGCCCCCCATCAGGACCCCGATGACTTTTTTCCAGAAATTGTGACTGACAGCCCAAAGGTAGGCTCTGAGTTAGCAGCAGTGACTCAGGGCAGAGGCCCTGGCCCTGTCTCCCACTTGGCCAGGAAGCCACAAGGCTGCTCCTTCAGCTGCTGCTCTGAATGCTGTCCTCCCTGTCCAGCCCTCTGCAGCTCTCAGGCCGATGGGCAGCTGCCCAGGGCAGAGCAGGGACTGTGGCGTCCCCCATTTGGGCCACCTAGGGGCCCAGGAAGTAGCTCTCCCACCCCCCCACCGCCAGTGAAGATAAGCAAAGGAAGCAGGGGCTGGTGGTAGGAATGGAAGGCGGGGCCCAGGCTCAAGGCAGCCAAGCCCTTTGCTGGGACGCTCACCCACCTGCTAGGAAGAGGTTGAAGGAGGTCAGTTTCGAAACCGCCTGTGCACTTTATAAAGCCACCTGCCCCAAATAACCATGGGCAGTCGGGCGTGGGTGCCTAGTGGCTGTTTGCTTTGGTGCTGGGGCTCTAAGCCAGTCTCACTCATACACACCAGCACTGAGAAATTGCCCAGGCCCAGCTCTTTTTCTATGTTTGGAAAGAGAGAGAGAGAGAGAGAGAACTGCTCCGCCATCCATAAGACATAGAGTCCTTCTTATTATTTCCGTGTAGTGCTAGAAATCAAACCCAGAACCTCACACTCCACTGAGCCAACTTCCCAGGCCACAGATGTCGGTATGTCAGTATGTATTTGTGTGTGATGCAAACATGTGTGATGTATGTATGTATGTGTGATGTGTGTGTGTGTGTGAGAGAGAGAGAAAGAGAGAGAGAAAGAGAGAGAGAGAAAGAGAGAGAGAGAAAGAGAGAGAGAGAAAGAGAGAGAGAGAGAGAGATGTACTTCCACCAGGTTGTTCTTGGGACTCGGACCCTGGCACAACAAACCCACTGCTCCCAACCATCATTTTAATCCATTTTCCCCCATTCTTTTTTCCCCCATTTGCTGCCCTTGTTGTTTTATTGTTGTTGTAGTTATTATTGTTGTTATTGATGTCATCGTTGTTGGATAGGACAGAGAGAAATGGAGAGAGGAGGGGAAGACAGAGAGGGGGAGAGAAAGATAGACACCTGCAGACCTGCTTCATCGCTTGTGAAGCGACTCCCCTGCAGGTGGGGAGCCAGGGGCTCAAACCGGCATCCCTAGGCCGGTCCTTGCGCTTTGTGCCACGTGCACTTAACCTGCTGCTCTACCACCCAACTCCCAATGTGATTTTTTAAAGCAATGGGTGGACTGGGGAGATAGTCTAGCCTGTTAGAGCCCCAGATGTGCATGTCTGGTGCCCCAAGTTCAGTTTCTGGCCTCAACCATGCCAAGCTGAGCAGTATTCTGTTTCCTTCTCTCCACCTCTCTCTCTCTCTCTCTCTCTCTCTCTCTCTCTGTCTCTCTGTCTCTCTCCAGGGTCTTGTGTGCCATAACAATTCTATTGGTTCCAGTGAATCTTTTCCTTTTGCGGCATCCCATCAAGAACGCCAGGGATCCTGACATGGTCATCTCCTCTGGACCTGCATTCAGACTTCAAGGAAGCTGGGCAGGAAGGACGAGAAATGGGACGACGCATTCTCCCCCCGTTATTGTTACAAATAATTATACTGTCACAATTGATTAATAGCACTTTGGCAGTGCCTGGTGGGAATGGAGAGTCAGAAGCACCCCCTCTCCCTTACACAGGGGCATATTTGAAAGTTACATTATGAAAGTGGGGAAGGTGGGTCAGCATAGACGGACAAAAGAAGTCATGTTATGACCTGCCCCTCAAAGAAAGAATGCAGAGATTGAGGCCTCCCAGGTACAAGCTGACGTATCGAAACAAAGAAAGATTAATAGTTAAACTTTACCAGATCTAGATGAGCAGTGGCCCACGACTAGGCAAAGATCTGTATGCCCCCCATAGAAGATTAATGATAGAAAGAGCCCTCAGCAAAAGTCAAAAACAATTCTAAGTATGACCTCCCCTGAGAACAGGGCAATACTAAGTATTGTGCCATTCTTTACAGTAAAAGGGATCCTGCCAAAGTCACAAGACTATGATGCTTACTTCCTTATGAGCTAGATGTTTGTGTAACCTGAAAAAAGTATAAAAGCTAATGCAGTTTCACTATTAAAATGAGTCCAGATTCACCCTCCAATAGAGTGTGGTGTCTATCTGTTCTCCCTTGCACCGACTCCTGACCCATCGGGGCGGTCACCTTCCGAGACCCCTGACTCTCCTGCTGCTCATCCGCTGTGGCGGTCCGCTGCATCCTTTCAATTTCAGTTAGAGAAGAGAGACACCACAGCACCACTCTGCTGTTAATGGTGCTTTCCCTTGTTGCCATACATGGTGCTACCATAGGTGCTGTGCATGGTGTTCCCATGTGGTGCTGTGCACGGTGTCCCCATGTGGTGCTGTGCACGGTGTCCCCATGTGGTGCTGTGCATGGTGCTCCCATGTAGTGCTGTACATGGTGCTCCCATCAGTGCTGTGCATGGTGCTCCCATCAGTGCTGTGCATGGTGCTCCCATGTGGTGCACATGACACTCCTCTGTGGTACCAAGGACTTACACCTGGGAGTCCTCACCATCAGCATCATGTGAGTTCTACTAGGTGATCCATCTCCCAGCTCCTGGTCTCTCACACACACCCCCAACACCCTCATAATAAATAAGTAAATAAATAAATATTTCAAATAAGATGGGGCTGAGCATTGGCATACCTGGTTGAGCACACACTTTATCATGTGCAAGGACCTGGGTTCAAACCCCCACTCCCCACCTGCAGGGGGAACGCTTCATGAGTGGTGAAGCAGTGCTGCAGGTGTCTCTCCGTCTCCCTCTTTATCTCCTCTCCTCCTCTCAGTTTCTTTTTGTTCTGTCAAATTAAATAAATGTCACTAGGGAAAGATACAAACAGCTGGGGGTATGGATCGACCTGCCAACACCCATGTCCAGCAGAGAAGCAATTATAGAAGCTAAAATTCCCACCTTCTGTACCCCATAAATAATTTTGGTCCCTACTCCCAGAGGGGGAGAAATGTTAGGGGAAGATGAACAGAGGACTCTGAACGCCAATCCCTTCAAGACCATGAGAGAGAAGAGGAAGAAAGGAAGGACATTTGGAAGTAGTAGTAGGTATAGATATGACTTAAAAAGGAAGAACAGGCAAGATCATAGAAAAAAATAGACAAATCTATATAATAGATAAATAATGATAAATAAATATAATAGATAAATAATGATAGAAATAATAGTCAACCCATATCTGTGATCTTGGGAGAACTACTGAAGCTTCTAGTGAAAGGGATGGGGACACAGAACTCTGGTGGTGGGAACCATGTGGAATTCTGCCCATTATCTTATAATTTTGTGAATCAATATTTAATCACTAATAAAAAAATTTTTTTTAATTTGGTGGGGGTAGAAATTATAATGGTTATGCAAAGAGACTTTCATGCCTGAGGCACCAAATTCCCAGATTCAATCCCTCACACCACCATAAGCCAGAGATGAACAAGTGCTTTGGTAGAAAAATAATTAATTAATTTAGTTTAATTTAATCAATAAATTAAATAGAATAAAATAAAGGCAGTGGCAGAGAGCAGGGACTTGGAAGTGGGTCTTAACCTGGTTCGGCTATCTCTAAGCTGTGTGTCTGTGTGAGTGACTAAACCTCTCTGAGCCTTGGTAGTGTCATCCTTTCAGTGGAGCAATTACAAGTCTTTTCTTTTTTTAAATATTTTTATACCCTTTTGTTGCTCTTGTTGTTTTTTTATTGTTGTAGTTATTATTGTTGTTGTTGATGATGTCATCACAGTTGTTGGATAAGACAGAGAAAAATGGAGAGAGAGGAGGGGAAGACAGAGAGGGAGAGAGATAGACAGACACCGGTAGACCTGCTTCACTGCTTGTGAAGCAACTCCCCTGCAGGTGGGGAGCCGGGGGCCTTGAACCAGGATCCTGATGCTGGTCCTTGTGCTTGGCGCCACCTGCGCTTAACCCGCTGCTCTACCACCTGACTCCCAGCAATTACAAGTCTTAAGGGCATGCGGGTGGCATGAAGAGGCATAGACCTAAATTAAGCACTTAGCCCAGTAACTGGTGCTTAAGCAGTGTGTGTGGGTTGGGGGCGGGTTTTGAGCACCAGGTCACCTTGGCTCAAGGTCAAATGGTCTCCCTCTC